>NC_044916.1:10720933-10750933 GCF_003576645.1 Ipomoea triloba | reverse complement strand
CAAAAGCACCTAAATATTTTTAAAGATGGAACAAATTACAAATAGAAGAAAACTTACAAGTTACCGCGGACAATGGACCCAAACTGGCAAACAAATGAACAATCGTTGATTAATCGAATTGAAAAAAAAAAATTCTTGAACAAGACGAATAGGTTAGCCGGTTAGTGTGTCGATTCTAATAGATAAAAGATAATTAGGTGTCCTCGACTTCCCGTGTCGATTCTATTTCTAAATTATTTAATTAAACATAGATTCTCAGCTTTCTGCAGTCCCATTTATTCTTAATTTTTTGTTTTCTAATATAATTATAACACTAATTTTTTATTTTCTAATATAATTATAACATTAATTATAACACTATAATAGATATATGCATACATATATATAGATGGGCCCCTTCTATCTTGGGGCCCTGAACGGTCGCCCATCCCGCCCTTGCTCAGGACCGGCCTTGCATGTACGCATTTGATTGTTTGGAATCAAAATATGCTTTTTGACTTAAAAGATTATTGTCTTTTTGACTTTTTTGTCTGTCTTTTATATCCTTTAATTTTGTCATACCTCTTTTTATTTATTTATTTAATTTACCTTTTATTTATCTTTACGGGGACTCCAATTTACATTTTTTTGGATGTAAAAATTTTGAAAACATATTACATTTTATTTATTTTAACCAATTTAATTTGATCCTTTCAGAGAATTGATTAACCAGATCCTTGAATTTATTAAAATTTCGTCAATTAAATCCTTTCAGAGACTAAAATGATGATTTTCACATTTTAAAATTTCATCAATTTAGTTTCTAGAAGAGTTTAATAGAAAATTTTTTAAACAATTCGAGAATCAAATTTGTTAAAATTGAAACTAGGGACTATATTGACAATTAGAAAATAACTAATTTAATATTTGAATTTTTATTTTTAAAAATCTCTAAGAGTCATGGACGATCAGTCGAACAACATATTTGATGATGAAGATCAAAATTTCAATTTTCTTTGGCGCTAGACTTGTAGCTGAACAAAGTGCTGCTATATAGGAATAGCGCGCAGTCGTTATACCGTGGACCATGGTCACAAAACGACGTCGTTTCGATAAGTAGGAGACGGAGCTTCGTAAATGATACTACAGTTCATTTCAAAAGATACTGCCTTACATTTGTTTTTATATTAACGAATGAAAGTGTAGTTATATCGAAATGTAACTGTAGTTGTGTTGAAATGTAACTGCAGTGTATATGAACTGATACTGAATAACAGTTTCACATTTGTGTTTTTATATTATCGAATGAAACTGTAGTTATATCGAAATGTAACTGTAGTTGTGTTGAAATATAATTGCAGTGCATATGAACTGATACTGAATAACAGTTTCACATTTGTGTTTTTATATTATCGAATAAACTGTAGTTATATTGAAATGTAACTGTAGTTGTGTTGAAATGTAACTGCAGTTGTGTTGAAATGTAACTGCAGTGTATATGAACTGAAAATGAATGGCGCGGAATCATCCATTTGTTTTCATTAATCAAAACGACGTCGTTTTGAAACGCGGTCTACGATATAATTTGCGATAGGAATATAGGATAGCCTCTTACAAGTTACAATTGCTTTAACTAAATTTATTTCTAAAATTTAGGCATTTGTTAAGTGACATGGCATATCAAAAAGTAATTAATTATTCCCTTTTTAATGATAACATAGGTTGCAAACTTGTAATTGTAACAAGTTTGTAACTGCGACAATGGTACTTTTTATTTATTTTAATAATTTTTTTACATTTTTTTTATTTTGTTTTGATGTTATGTGAAAATGGGACCCTTTTGAAAATGGAGAATATCACAAAGATATAGAGAAAATAGTAAAAGAATTGCAAATTTGGTGATACGAGAATAGGCCGAGTAGAACCCACTTTTGATGGTGAGAGAGTATTACAGGGATAAATTCAACCTTAGTATATAGTATATTTATTATAGGGAAAATGACACTTTTTCCCTCTATGTTATGTGCATATAGCACTTTTTTCCCCTGTGTTATTAAAGTGGCAATTTTTCTCCCTGAAATGTTAAATTGGCATTGTTACCCTTAAAAATAATTATTTCATTTATTTTTCTTCTCCAAAAAATTATTATTTATATGTATGGATGATCACGATTCGGTTCGAACCTAACCAAACACTATAACAATTATACCGAAATAGTATGGACGGTTCTGGTTACGATTCAAAACCGAAAAATTTAAAATTAAATAATTGTTGAACCGTGAACCGGAACTTAGCCACAGTCATATATAGTGAAAATGATCAAACACTTATTTTGATAAATTGGTACGATTTGGTTCCAATTTCGATTTTGAACCGCCAATCAAAACTTATGTACTTATTTATTTATTTTTATAATTTTATTTTTTATTTAAAAATAATCTAAATTTAACAATTATTTTATTTTATTTTTTCGGTTTTGAATCGTAACCGTAACCATCTATACTATTTAAGTTCAATTGCTATAGTGTTCGATTAGGTTCGTATCGAACCGTGATCTTCCATATATATTAGTAACAATTGATTGGAGAATAAAAATAAATGAAATAGTTATTTTTAAGGGCTAAAACGTCAATTTAACATTACAAGGGAAAAAACTACCACTTTTAAAATAACTGAGGGGGGAAAACAGCCACTTTAATAATACATGGGGGAAAAGCGCTATAAGTATATAACATAGGGGGAAAAAGTGTCATTTTCCCTTTATTATATATCATTTTTTTTTAAATGATGACATGATCTGTAAACTTGTAACTGTAGCAAGTTTTTAATCCGGAAAAAAGACTGCCGTAGCTCCTGCTCCAGGGCAGCCTTTTGTACAATTTTTTTTTCATTTTTTATTTTTTTAATTTTGTTTTGATGTGATGTGAAAGTGGACTCCTTTTAAAAATGAGAATATTACATAAATATAGAAAAAATAACAAAAGAATTACTACAAATGTGATGATGTAGAAGTAGGACCTACTTTAAAAATGAGAAAACGAGAGAGTATTGTAGGGATAAATTCAACTTTATTATATACTATATTTATTATATATAAGTTTTGTGCACGGCACAACACATAAACGGAAGGAAACCATTTTCCTCCCATGGAGGTTGAATCCCTAATTCCAAGGTCCCATAGAAGGAAGGCACTTTCATTGGATACTGTCGCAGTTCATGTCCCCTCCAAACTGAAAACCCAGGTCAACACCACACTTCCCTGGGATGTCCAAGGCGCGGCTAATTTGCTGCTCACCCACATTGTGAAACATGGTTTCCAAGCACGCACAGGCCGCCTGCACATCCTCCCTGCGATAATCCCAGCTCACCAGGTACTTTAGGCCGCCACAGCAGAGAGTTGGGACGTCCAGTCCACTACCCATCACATAGGTGTAGCATGGTACGAGCGCCTTGATCACGGTTGAACACGCTATTTCCGCCACCGCTGACGGCGGAGATGGTGCAAGTAGCGCCGCTGTGGAGGTGAGGAGCAGCCATGCTAGGCTTAGGTTTACTGAGCGTGCCATTCAAATCTGGTCCGCTGTTTTGTTTTACATTTTCACTTTGGTTTTCAATCCAAGGCTTTAAAGCATGCATGCAGGGTTATTTTAGTCACGTACACGTCTTGTTTTGGAATTCACGTAAATGCAATGTTAATAAGTTGCAGCTAATTTTCTGTTGGAATCCACCATTCATATATATATATATATATATATATAGTTTTAAAATAATACGATACTATATTACTGTATGAGAACAACAAAGTCTTACACTTTGTTCTTATTTTTACTGTATAAGAATATTTTACGTAATGAAGTTATAAGAATACTATATTACGCAATTTACAAGAATATTCTACGGCGGCGACTTCGACTCAGTCCTTTGCGGAGTCCGGCGTTGGAAGGTATTTGAGATGAATGAGGAAAGTTTTGTCATGCAATTAAGATTTGGTTATGCAATTATCTTTTATTTACCATGTATTAATATTTGCATATTTCTTAATTATATATTAATTTTAGTATGGTAATTATATTAAGTTTAATATTGCCATATTAATATGACCTCAATTAATATTATATATTACTTTGGCAAATGGTAATTATATAGTAATATATACATATTAATTTTGGTAAATGATAATTATGTGGTTCAATATTATCATACTAAATATTACCTTAATTAATTTGTATATTATTTTTGGCATATCATAAATATATGATAATTGCTTGTTCTAGAATATTTATGCATTTTAGTTTCCTTCCAATTTTGACATTAAATTCATAATTAAGTTAGTATTCAATTATAGGCAAATATTAAGTTTTAAATTTGTCATTTTAATTTTAATTTAATTTTGGTGTTCATATTAAATTGTCTAAATTATTGCAAAAAATTTATTTAGGATATACGTGTTAATAATATATTAATTTGTAAATTCAAGTATGCTAAGTATATTTATCAAATAATTATTTTGTTATTATAATTACTATACATTCATAAAAGCATGCATTAGGTTACCATACTTTGGTTGTTATTATTAAATGTTAATGGTAATTATAAGGTTACCTATTACCGTTAATACTTTAATGTTGACATTATTATGGTTTTATTTATAAAACTTGAATTGTTTCCAATTATGTATGTGGCAATGTTTAAGATATGAAATTTTTTTTAGGCAATTGACTATTGCCATTACTGTGCATTCATTCCATAATTCATTTAGTCTTTGAATTATGATTAGTGTTATTGTTCATATTTGGTTATGTATGATTCATGCTCTTTGGATTGTTTCATGCATTTGATCACATTATGTGCATAATATTAGGTTTAATTATGCAATTAGGGTTTGTGAGATTTTGATTTACAAATTACAACATATTCTTTTGGTTTGATATTGTTAAAATTTGTAAATTCAGTCTATTTATCATCAATTTGATCTTTATGCATTAAAATATTTTTCCATGGGCTTAAACTTTGAAATTTCAAAGTATATATCCATTATGTCATTATTAAAAAATGTTGGGTCTCTTTGGTTTGAACTCATATTAGTGTTTGGATATTAATTCTATAATTTAAAAGCTCATATTAAAAATTGTTTTAAGTTATGCAATTTGTTTGGAATATATGGTTTAATGTTTTAATTTATGCATGTTTGTCCTAAGTATAATATTTTGTTTTAAATTATGCAATATTTTTTTTATTATGCCTTTAGCACTGCATAAATTTAGGATGGAATTATATTAGTTCCTAATTAAGTTGGACTTATACATAAACGTTAGTTACTATAGTGCCTGAATTTAAGCACATTTGGCCCGTTGATTTAGTTCACCCATTTAAGCTTTAATCATAGGTGAACCATGTAGTTTTTTGTGTATGCCCTACAATTTTAGGTTTATACCCCCAAATAGTTATACATTGAGTGCATATAAATTAATGAGGCATACTAGTTTTATGGCCATGACTTAAGAACATCTTGTGCCACTAGTCCCCTTAAATATCATATATTTGGATTTTCCCATCACGATATGGTATAATATGTTTGTTAATTTTTAATTATTCTTTGCCAATGTGATTTGATTTCAGTTCATTAAAGAATAGGCATAGCATCTTTAATTTACTGATTTCTCTTAAATTTCAATCACATAAATGTTAGGCAATGAATTGATAATTGTCTAGTGATCTTATAATTTTAATTTGGTTGGGGAGTAGCCACAACATCCTTTAATCAGTTAAAATTATATATTGAGCGGTTTATCTTGATCACATAAAGTTTTAGACATATCTTTTGTAATTAATTGTATTTAATATGATGGAATTTTGCCCACATGTAATTTCGTTATATTTTAATAATTAATTAGGATGAAATACTGGACTACGATCATAATTTAGCCCACAAGCAATTATGTATCGGAATGTAGTTTAGTAGTTTTGTCAGTGATGATAGAAATAAATGAATTTATTTATTTTAGGGTTATTAGTAAATAATTTCCATCTCAATCATAATGTTTAATTTTATAATGCAAACTTTAGATCATATTTCTTAATTTACTCACAGGGATTAAGAAAAGGAACATGATTTCTTAAATTTTATCATAATAGTTGTAATGAATCTCGTTGATTAAAACTTTAGCCTACAAGCAAGTTTTATATCACTTGATTCTTCAACTCATTTGATAATTGTTTCATCATAAAATTTCAGTTGGATCTAATTGAGTAAAACTTTAGCCCACAGGCAGGTTTTATGTCTCTAGATTCTTCTGTCTATTTAATAATTGAGATGAAATATTATCATAAGGGTTTTAATTGGATTTAATAGAATTAAAACTTTAGCCTACAGGCAAATTTTATGTCAATAAATCCCTCAACCCATTAGATAATAATTTTATCACAATATCTTAGAATTTATAAATTTAGTTCAATTATAATTCTAAGTTTTCATGGTTTGCATTGGCAAAACATGTATTCGGTTACTTCCCAAAATTTAGCCACTTTTATTAATTAATCGATGAAAGCTTACTTAGTTCAATTCTTTGGATTAACTATAGCAAGTTACGTGAAATAATATACTTTTTTTTTTTTGGATTCCAAGAATAAAATGCATCTTTTGAACCAAATTCTAACTTGGTTTTGGAAAGTTTATTTTATTATTTTAGCATGTCCTCATTAGTTGGATTAGAACCAAATATTGAATATTTAGTATGCCCAACTAATGGTGGAGAATTATATCTTCATTATTTAGTTGGTCAAATCAATTCTGAGTACATATATCATTAATTATGCTGAAGAATATTTTAATCAGTGGGAGTGATCATTTAGAAAAAGATCATTAAGATGCTTCACTAACGATTCCACAAGTATCAATATTGTATTTGTTCATATAAATTCATAAGTTCAAATTATTGAACATTTGGTTGTGCAACATATTTATGAAAATGTTGTAATAATATTAAGGAGTTTATTAGAACAAAATATTTAACTTGTGATACACTGTTATTTAAATAAATTCTTTAGCATTTAATAGAGTCTTTAGTTTCTTCAAAATTGATCCTGGGTCATTTTGGTTTGTAAGGCTCAAGACAAATTTGCAAGACATAAAAGTAAGACTCATAATGTTCAATTCATTATGAAGTGGACCTTAAAGTTATTTGGGAAGTTATGGTGTATATTTAAATTCTAAATTTATGGACTTAGAGTTTTGGTTTATTGTCTAAGTTGTTGGAATGCTTCTATGACTAAACTATCTTTTGGCTATTTTGATGAGTGGGACTGACAGACATGTCAACTCCAAGCTCTTGGCAGTTTGAGGTAGTGCTTAAGTTAAATTATAAACTAGTCATGGAACATAGTTAGCATCATGCTAACATTAAGAGATCTCTGGTTAAGGCATAGTTAACATTAAGGATCTTAGAGATCATGAAGTGTACTCTTTTGTACAATTTGGTACCAACAATAAATTAAATGTTGGGTTTGTTCATAAAGGATTTAAGTTGGGGAATAAAAATGCATGTGATACATAGAAGATACTACTCTGTCGAGTAGAGGACATATCGCTATGATTCATGTGTTTTGTTCTTTGATGAGAGTTGTGCTAGTACTTGCACCAAGTGCGAGACTGTAAGAATTTTTCCAATACAATATATATTATATATTGTGGGTCTTAATAATGTGGTGCAAGTGGACTAGGCCCATTAAGTTATAAGTTGGATTGGACATCTAGGTTTAAGTCCAATCCACCATTATGCCTATATATATAAAGCCTGCATTGATGGGATGCAGAACAGATAATATATAACACCTTAATTCAGTTTTGGTACTCATACTGCTCAGAAAATACCAGGACACCATCTAGGGTTCTGAGTTAAGTGTGAAGTGTGAGACAAAACGACTAACACAAGGCAACACAACAAAGCATCAACTATGGCTGGAGATCAACATGGAGATTAACACGACTTAGGCTTCCGCTACTACGAGGTTAGGTTACTCGTAGATTCATTCTGTATGTTTAGACAGTATTATTGATCTTACATAAAGAACTCACCTCCACCCTCTTCATTATTAAATTGGTAGTAGTGGGTAGAATTCCTCTTAGTGCACTCCAAAGTAATGTTGTCCATTTTGGTGACTTTAATTTTCCATAGGATTGACCATTTGTTAAAAGCTCCACTAGTCTCAACAAATTCAGCTTTAATGCATCTATAGCCATTTTCACTCTGTAATATCCTCTTGGATCCCTACCAGCAGCATGAGTCATCATAGGAAGGGCTTATAAGGATTCTAATAATTTGCTCCACATCCTCAAGAATGAAATTGTCTCTCAATTGAGGTAGTCCCAAGTCATATTCTCCCTATCAATCAAACTAGAAACCTTAGATCCCTATAAACTGGTAGGCATAAAAGTTTTAATCATTGGGTTTGAGGTATTCAATAGCTAAGGATGACCCCAAATTAGCGTGGTCTCACTATTTCCGATCCTGTGTCTTACTCCACTACAAACCATCTCATTTGCAGTTATAATACTCCACCAATAGAAACTAGCTGCCTAAAGAAGCATCAATAAACGAAGTTTTAGGGAAGTACTTGCTTTGTAAACTCAGCCACAGACTTTGTAGTTTAATAAGGAAATGCCAGGATTGTTTCCCTAATATTGCTAAATTAAAAGCACGAAGATCCTTGAAACCAAGTCCACCAAATTTCTTAGGGGCACATATATGATCTCAAGCCATCCAATGAATTCTTCTTCTATCAGCACCACCAGATCCCCACAAAACACTATTCATAGCCTTCTCAATTGCTAAACATAACGACTCTGAAGCAAGAAAACACTCATAGAAAATGTAAGCATAGTGAGCCACACTTTTAAGCAGTATTTGTTTGATCATATCCTCAATATAAGAAAACACTGCACGTTTATTCTTTCCCACAAAAGAAGGCAAACATATATTGATGAGGGAAGGACTAAGGCTCGGGACCTGATACTCGGAAGGAGAGCGAGGGCGACTGACGGTGATGAAGCCCGTGGAATTTGATCTGGCAGCCTTCCTCCTCTGGAAAATTCACCTTCTCAACAGTGTATAATCTTTTCCGTCCAACAAGGTGCGTCACCCTGACCTCTTCCCACATTTGGTCTAGAATTATACCCCTTAAAATCTGTGTTTTCCTGTGGAGGCTCCTTTGCAGCTATCTCCCTTTCCCGAATTGTGTTCGCAAATTTGGTTTCCATCTCCACTCTGTTTGCCCGTTCTGTTGGAAACTGTTTGTGGATCTGTCCATGCGTTTAGAGAATTTGGCAATATTTTTCTAATCTTCTGGACATTAATCTTAGTTTTGCTTCCTCAATGCGTACTGTCTGCCAGGTTTGGTGGCTGACAGGGCCATCAGCAGAATCCCATGCGAATTGCAGTATTGTTTCTACTACCCTTTGCCACTTAATGTCTTGCTATATTCTTTGGATCGGATCTTATGGAAAAATTATAACCTCTTGATTCATGAAGGTGGTAAATTTTCTCAAGCTTGCATGAAGTGATCGATCAAGTATTCGATGGTTGATTGTTTAGATACGGCAAGTAATTTAAATAGAGCTATAATTTATAAATTAATATGTTGACTAATTTGATTAATTAATTTCTTTTGTAGGCATTGGAAGAAACCACCTACTCTGTGGACGAAGTAGAAGAAGTTCGAGAGTTGTGGACAAAATATTTTCTAGAAGAGTGCGTTTAAACTTTATTTCGTTTAAACATTATTATCTCTATTGTTATTAATTGATATAAGTATATTGTGATGCATGTTTATTAATTGTGAAGTATATTCTGATGATGTTTGTGTTGGTTTGAAATAGTTGTGTTGGTTTTAAATTAGTTATTTGTGTTTGTTTGAAAATAGTTATTTGTGTTGGTTAATTTGAAATTAGTCATTTGTTTTGGTTTGAAAATATCATTGTGAATAGATAGATATAGGTTTAATTTGTTGTTATTAGTTTTATAAATTTTGATTTTGATTTGGTGGATTTGGAAAATTTTGTACAGCTGTGTAGGTTTTGAATACAAAAAGTTGGGTAATTTGTAAAATTAGTTTAAAATATTTTTTTAAAAAAATTTACGGCGGTAATTAAAAAAAAAAAACACTTTCCGCAGCACCCGTAGCCCGGCGGGTGCCACATAAAGTCATAATGAAAATAATAAATAAATACTTTCCGCGGCACCCGCTGAGCTACAGGTGTTGCGGAAAGTATTTAATTAAAAAAATATAAAATTATATGCTTTCTGCGGCACCCGTTACGGGTGCCACGGAAAGCCTACACTTTCAGCGGCAGTACTAGTGTAGCGGTGTAGCGTATGGATTTTTTTGTACTACTGAAGCATGAATTTTTTTTTACTCTGTCTGTTGTTCATCCCCTTCGCTCTAGTTATTCCTCGGACCACAAATTCATTGACTTCGGTTTGGTGGCTTCTTTCGCTGTCCCGAGACCCAAGCAAACCCTCTCGATTAAATGGCACTGTCCTCCATCCGGACACTTGAAACTTAATTCTGATGCATCTTTCTCCTCAGCCTCTTGTGGAGGAGGAGCGGTGCTTCGGAACTCTGACGGTTCTCTGGTTGCAGCATTACATTTTCCCCTCTCGGCTTCTTGCGCTTTCGAAGCGGAAGCTCTGGCTCTCGCGTTTGCCATGTGATGGTGCGATCTGGTTGCCCGAAAGCCTAATTTTATTGAAGTAGACTCATCGGTTCTTGACCATCTCATTCTCCATCTTGAGGCTTATGTGCCACGGAAGATTCGCCAATCAGTCAACACCATTTGCCATCTGCTCTCATCTTGGTCGGCCTCATTGACTCATTCTTACCATGAAGCTAACTAGGTCGCTGATACTTTAGCATCAATCGGTTGCACCCTCGGGCATCCCTCTTTTTTTTTTTTTTTTTTTTTTTACTGCAATCTCTTGCCAGCATCTGTTCAGTCGACCCTTTTGTATGACTATGGGGTTTTGCCACCCCAACACTCTTTTTTAATTAATACATTCTTCTTTAAAAAAAAAAAAGATAAATGTTCATTTTTAGTATATTGAACGTTCATTTTTAATGTAGTAAAAGTTCATTTTTAGACAGTATACCAAATAATATGATTAACCTTCAATATACAAAAAATAAACCTTCAAAAAATAATATTCAATGTATTAAAAAAATGATATTTTAGTGTAAAAAAAAAAATGAACGTAACCTTATTTCAGTGATTTAGCTAATAATAAGGTGAACCATGACCTATGGTATAATGATTCGTGTAGAAGTATAGAGACATATATGTTACAATGCTTGAATGCCCGGGTGTTGTAGTCAACTCAATTGTTGCCGTTGTTTAATAGGACTATTTAAGTTTTTAGATGTTGTATTTAATTGTATTTTTTACATCCCAGTGCTTTACTCACTTGTGATAGTATAATAGCAAAATGGGATAGGAGTTTTCTTAAAATAAGCTAGACTTGAATGCCATTTATGCAGATTAAACAAACAAGCAAGGCACATATGATATAGTTTAATTTAATTAAGATCAACCAAATCATATCATATGCAACCCATAAATACTAAGGGAAATAGCACATCCATGTTAGGTATAGTAGTACAAGATATTTCATAAAATATGTAGTACAAAGTACATTATATATTTTGAAATCTAGCTTATTTTTATTTCAATTTTGTTCCAGCATATATGTATATATGTATGCTGCATCTAATACAACCCATTATATGATCAAGGTAACCTTCAATAATTCATTCCCAGGAGCTTTGCTTACTTGACCTTTGAGCAGTCAACTTTTGGGCCAATTTGGAAGGGTATATTCTTAACACCACATTTCCCAGGCAGCTGAGCGGCATACTTGAAGTTGATACCACTAATGGATGAGGCAGCGGACTTCAAGCACGAGCACACGCTCCGGCGATCTGTGGCCGTCTTGGCGGCAGCGTAGAGGGACTTGATGCCACGGCAGCACGCCGGCTGCACCTTCTTGCCGCCGTTCATGACGTAGCTAAGGCAGGGGACAAGGCTGTTGAACACCGTGTTGCAGGAGACCGCGGCCTCGCTGCACGGCGCCAGCAGCACCAGGAGGCAGATTATGAGCGTTGAGAATTTGAGGTTAGGCGTCATATTGTGTGGCTGTACTGTGAGAATTGAATTAATTTTGAGTTTAAGGTGTGGGGAGTTTAGAGAAGTGGGGATGTATTTAAAGTAGTGGTAATATGATGGGGATTAGGAATTGCAAAATCTCAGATATGATAGTGTCGCCCACCTTAATTACTAATGTGTGCACTATGCGCACCATATATTTGAATTGGTGTGTCTGAACTAAATTAGTTAGTGTTAAATATTTACTAATGCGTTTATGAATTATGATACTAGAGACCTTGTAGCTTTGTCGTTTATATAAATCAATATAGAAACCTGATGGGACACATTGGAGAAGGGTCCGAAGCAAACCGACCCGATGAAGCAGATCAAGACAATCCGGGCTGACCTTAGTGATTACAGGCTCGGACACCAAAGGCTGGTCCAGTGGCCAGCCTCGAGGCCCCAAGGCTGAGCTCAGCGCCTAGGTGCCCAAGGCCAAGCTCGACGCTCGGCCCCAGGTGCCTAAGGCTGGCTTCGTGGCTGCGCTGGCCTCGAGGTTTGAAGGTTGAGCTCAGCGCTTGGCCCAGGGTGCCCAAGGTCGGGCTAAGCGCTCAGCCCTGGGTGCCTAGCTAAGGACGACTTCATGGCCGACCCTGAGGCCTCAAGGCCGAGTGCGATGCTCTGCCCAAGGCCGGCTCCGTGGCCAGCCTCGAGGCCCCCAGGCCGACTCCGTACCCGATTTTGAGGCCTAAGGTCGAGCCCGGCGAAGCACAACCCTAAGTGCCCAAGACCGAGCCCGGCGAAGCACAACCCTAAGTGCCCAAGACCGAGCTCGGTGTTGGGCTCAAGGCCAGGCACGGGCAAGCTTGGTCAATGGCCATAAACGCCTTATAGGCCGATTTACGGGATGCATATATATTTTTCCTATTGTCTTTGTTAGGAGATCAACATCTACATTGTAATCACATTACAAGTAGAATTCTTAATACAAGACAATTATATTGTCTCCTTCAAGCTCTATACTTTGTCTTTATTATTTCTCTTTTTTTTTTTTTTGTTGAGTTATTATTGTTTATCTCTTTAATCACTGGTTGTAATTAATTCAGGTTATTCGGGTTAATTAATTTTATCACAACCTTAAATGAGTCCTTTGAATTCAGGTTTTTTTTTTATCCATAAGGGTTTAGATATTAAAATAAAAGTTATTGCAGTGAATTGAATTTAAACATTTTCCATAAGGTTTTGTTCATGGTTCTAGAAACATTAATACATTATGGTCGAAAGTGCTAGGAAGTGTTTGGTGGGTGGAGAAATTCATTGCTTCGATCAATCACTTATGGGACTTTATTCACCACTTTTCCTGATTACACAGCTTGGGGCTTATTTTTATGGCAAATTATGTTATGGACATGGGTCCACCTTGCAAGGTGGACCCAAGTTTATGTTCACAAATTTAAAAATCTATGTTCATAATTTTAGAATTGTATGTTCACAATTTTAGAACTTTATTTTCACAATTTTATATCTTAATAT
Organism: Ipomoea triloba; assembly: GCF_003576645.1. Taxonomy (NCBI): domain Eukaryota; kingdom Viridiplantae; phylum Streptophyta; class Magnoliopsida; order Solanales; family Convolvulaceae; genus Ipomoea; species Ipomoea triloba. Next base: position 10,737,285 of record NC_044916.1, on the reverse strand, counting down.
ACAAAATTACATTACTCAATATTCTCAATTTTTAAACTCAATCTATATTCACAATTTTGTTATATAGATTAAAAAATTGTGTTATATTATTGAATATAGATTTATGAAATTGTGAATATAGAGTTATGAAATTGTGAGCATAGACTTCTGTAATTGTGAATATAGAGTTCAAAAATTGTGAACATAGTTTTCAAAAATTTTGAACATAGAGTTCTAAAATTGTTAACAGAGTTCTGAAATGGTAAATATTAACTTGGGTTCTCCTTGCAAGGTGGTCCCGGATCCATGGCATAATAACTTAATCTTAATAGCTTAAGGCGATTTATACAAGATTCTCTAATTTACTTTGTGTTCTTATTACTTTACCGCAAATTATATTGTGGACCATGATCATAGTTGATACTGCGGTTGTGTTGAACGGATACTGCAGTTGTGTTGAAAAGATACTGCAGTTGTGTTGAAAGGAAACTGGCCATTCATCCGTTCAACACAACTGTAGTATCTTTTCAACACAACTGCAGTATCCGTTCAACACAACTACAGTTCCAGATGAATGACACGGCCTCTGTTCCGCACAAATGCAGTTCCCTTTCAACACAACTGCAGTATCATTTCAACACAATTGCAGTATCAGTTCAACACAACTGCAGTATCAACCATGACCTATGGTCCACAGTATAACGATTGTTACTTTACTTGCTCTCTGATTTTATATTTTAATGAATAATGTTTCGAAACAGTACAAATAAAAAAAATTAAAAAATAGTACTAAAAAACAAAAATTAAAAAACAATAGTAAATACTCTTAATATTAAATTTAATGTCCATTTATATAAAAAGAAAAAAAAATTCTAGTATGCATAAAATATAAATTAGAAAACATTGACAAATTATTAAAAAAATTAAACAATGATTACAAATGCCCCTATGCAGGATTGTACAGACCTTCAGTTTAGAAGACTGACGCTCTACCACTGAGCTATAAGGGCATACTTATAGAAAGTATATTATTTTATAGGGATAAGGGTCAAATAGACCCTCAAACTATAATCAATTGTGCAATTAGGCCCTCGAATAATAAAAAGCTTCAATTAGGCCCCCGAACTTGTTATTTTGGGTCAAATAGACCCTTTAACCTATTTGTGACCTATAATTGCAGGTCACCAAAAATTCCGGCCAACTCCGGCGATCGTCCGGCGAAGTTGCGGTCGCCGGTGGTGGATGGTTTTGTGTTGTTTGCCGGAACTTCGCCGGAGTTGGCCGGAATTTTTGGTGACCTGCAATTATAGGTCACAAATAGGTTAAAGGGTCTATTTGCCCCAAAATAACAAGTTCGGGGCCTAATTGAAGCTTTTTATTGTTCGAGGACCTAATTGCACAATTGATTATAGTTCGAGGGTCTATTTGACCCTTATCCCTATTTTATATAATGTATATTCTATATGTAAATAATATTTTTAGTATATTAAAAAATATTTTTATGGTCCACACAACGTTGTGTAGGTCATGGTCCACATAAAAATTTTACCGTGATTAATTATCACGTTAAGTTATATGCATTTCTAAATGTCAGGCAATTAGCTTGGAGATTTAGGGTTGATTTATACCAAAACTTTCACATTTAGTTAAACGTGGATGAATCTTAAAATTAATTATGCATCAAGTTACTACTGATGGTCACTAGACATGTTACATATATATTCTTTCTTATGTGATACTCACTCAACAGATGTATGGACAGTTTTTTTTAATATATATATAAACAATAAAACTAAAAGTTGCTTGGCAGAGAAGTTGTCTTCATCCGGCGACTATGCATAGCTATGGCAATTAATAGCCATAGCTATATGACACTTGTAGGTCTAGATCTAGACCTTTGAGTCTTAGAGCAAACTTAAATGTATGAATTTTTATTGGCTTTTTCAGATTTAAGTAAGGAGAGAGAGGGGAAGAGAGAAGAGCAAAAAAGGGACAAAAAAAAGAGAAAACAAATTCTAAAATAGTAAAAGAAAAAAATAATAATAATTCTTTTAAGCGCCCAGGCCAGCTGGCGTGTGTAGTGCTAGGTACAGTAGTTTCTTATACGTGTCCGTTGCATTGTTGTTCTCTGTCATTTTTCAAACTAGTAGACCCCACAAAAATGTTTGTATTTTTTCCATAGTAAAAAAAAACACCCCTCATTTGTTAAAAAATCAACTCCATATTTTTTTGATTGCAAACACTTTTCAATTCGATATTATCAATTGAAATTTATTATGTTATTAAAATAAATACAAATTAAATTGGAAATTTACAGCTCAACGAACCATAAAGATTTTCTAAACTTGAGATTACGGATCTTAAACGTGTAACAATCAATAAAGATTTATACAACTTGGTATGTCGGATCTTAATTAAATTCGTAAAAATATAATGAAAATATTAAATGCCAGCTCCTATGTTGGTAGGTAAGATTAGAATTTGTAATATAATTGAAATTTTGGCTGACATATAAATTATGTAATTAATATAAAAATGTATTCATTAATTATTCTGGATTGTATATTGTGTTTTCTTCTTAATCTATATAGGCATGGACCCAACTATTTTAAAATTTTAACTAATGCCATGCCCCACCCAAAAAAAAAAAAGAAAAAGAACGCCGATTTTCGATCACAACTTGGTATGTCGGATCATAAATTCATAACAATATAACAGAAATTATAATGCTAGCTCATGTGTTGGTAGGTAAGATCTAGAATTAGTAATATAATGAAAATATTGACTATCATATAAAATATGTAATTAATATTAAAATGTATTTATTAATTATTCAGGGTTTTATATTGTAAATGTTTCTTAATCGATATAGGCATGGACTCAATAATTAAAAAATTACGACTATTTCATACACTCCAAAACAAAAAAAAAACAAAAAAAAATTTGATTTTCACAACTTGGTAAGTCAGATCTTAAATTCGTAATAATATAATGGAAACGTATAACGGCAGCTCATTTGTTGGTAGGTAAGATCTAGAATTCTTAATATAATAGAAATTTTGATTGTCATATAAAATATGTAATTAATATAAAAAATGTATTTATTAATTATTAGGGATTGTATGTTGTGTAGTTTCTTAATTGATATAGTCATATAGGTATGGACCCAACTATTCAAAATTTACAACTAATGTCATACACCACAAATAAAATTTACAACTTGGTATGTCGGATCTTAAATTCATAATAATATATTGAAAATAATAAATGTCAGCTCACGTGTTGGTTGGCATAAGATCTAGAATTTGTAATATAATTTAAATTCTGGATGACATATAAAATATGTATTAATATAAAAATGTATTTATTAACTTTTCAGGATTGTGTATTGTGTTGCTTCTTAATCCGTATAGGCATGGGCCCAATTATTCAAAAATTTTAGCTAGAGTAATTTTAACTCTCACAAAAACATATATAATATCTTTAGTTAGGGATTTCTGTACTTGTCAGTAATTATTTTTGTTACTAATATTTTTTTCTTATAATAATTTTATTTTACTTTCAGATTGAAAGAATATAACACATAACGGAGCTGTGTTCAGCACATGCTACTTGTATTTTCGAACGAGCATCTCCCCAATATTCCCAAAATGTTGAAGTTCAAGATTCTGACGGGAATATATAGTTGGATATAAAAAGAATATATTCTTAGTTTAGATAATGCCCGAAATAGTATAAAATTTTTTTTTTTTAATAAAGTAGCTCTATTGTATATGAGATTGGATTATTAGATAAATATCAATATTTATTATTTTATACTTTTTATTTGTCTTTCCGGAGTCACCACATGGTGGAAGCCAGTGTGAGCATTTACATGTCCAAAAGGTATATTTCTGTAACAATCCTATTAAGATTGGAGTGTATTTATTTTTGTTCCCAATCATTTTATTTCTATCGTCCTTGCTCGTCTCTTAGTGTTGTAGTACTTTCACTAGTTTTCACGAGAAGTAAAATACTTCTATGACAGTACAAAAAATACTTATTGTATGTTTAATCAATAATTTCTTGTTACATTTTGGTGTGGAAATTTTTATTTCTTTTTCTCTCTTCTTCTACTTCTACTCGTTTTTCTTTTTCTTTAAAATAGGTAAACAAAACTTACTCTATCGATATATTGACGATTGATGAATCTGCATGAGAATTTACAACAATTATTTATTATATCTAAAAAGGGTATTGTAGTATAATACTCTGTACCATTTAATTACTATCGAAAAAAAATATATTTTTGTTGATGGCATGCCACTGTTTTTTTTTCCATTCATTTACTACTATATATAATGGGCGATAATAATACTTTTATAGTTGCACAAGTATTTTAGCCTTTTATTTAGTTTCCATTGTAAATTAAAAATAAAAGAGGTAATTGGTCAAATAATTGGTCAAATTATGAATTATAATACTAGAGACCTTGTAGCTTTGTCATTTATATAAATTAGTATAGTAACCTGATGGGACATATTGGAGAAGGGTCCGAAGCAAACCGACCTAATGAAGCAGATCAAGATAATTTGGGTTGACCTTAGTGATCGCGGGCTCGGACACCAAAGGCTAGCCCCGGTCAGCCTCGAGGCCCCAAGGTCGAGCTCGACGAAGCACAACCCTGAGTGCCCAAGACCGAGCTCGGTGTTGGGCTCAAGGCCAGGCACGGGCGAGCTTGGGCAATAGCCATAACCGCCCACCCTTTTTTTATAGGCCGATTTAGGGGATGGGTTTAGTATATATATTTTCCCTATTGTCTTTATTAAGACATCAATATCTACATTCCAATCACATTACAAGAATTCTTAATACAAGAGAATTGCATGTCTCCTTTAAGCTTTATACTTTGTCTTTATTATTTATCTCTTTTTTTTTTTTGTTGAGTTATTATTGTTTATCTCTTTAATCATTAGTTTTAATTAATTCAGGCTATTCGAGTTAATTAACTCTATCACAACCTTAGATGCAGTCGTTATACCGTCGACCATGCACCATGGNACCGCCCACCCTTTTTTTATAGGCCGATTTAGGGGATGGGTTTAGTATATATATTTTCCCTATTGTCTTTATTAAGACATCAATATCTACATTCCAATCACATTACAAGAATTCTTAATACAAGAGAATTGCATGTCTCCTTTAAGCTTTATACTTTGTCTTTATTATTTATCTCTTTTTTTTTTTTGTTGAGTTATTATTGTTTATCTCTTTAATCATTAGTTTTAATTAATTCAGGCTATTCGAGTTAATTAACTCTATCACAACCTTAGATGCAGTCGTTATACCGTCGACCATGCACCATGGTCCACAATATAATTTGCGCCTTTGAATTCAGGTTTTTTTTTTTTTAATTTTTATCCATATGGGTTCGGATATTAAAATAAAAGTTATTGCAATGAATTGAATTTAAACATTTTCCATAAGAGTTAATTCCAGCAATGGTCCTCCGACTATGTTGATTTTCCAAAATTAGTCTCTGACTTTTAATTTGGACAATTTAGGTCCCTTGACTTTTAAATTCTTTTTAATGTTGGTCTTTTTGTCAAATTTTGGTTAAGTTGAGTTCAAATGAAGGGGTAAAATTGTTCGTTTACATGTTTAGTGTATTATTACTCGTATTTCTCCTGTCATATACGTTGCATATGAATATAATCTCAGTCGAAGTCTCAATCAAAGCCATATAATTTCAGACGAAGTCTCCTCGACTGAGATTATATTCATATATATAGAGTATAGGACAGGAGAAATACGAGTAATAATACACTATACTGGTGAACGGACAATTTTACCCCTTCATTTGACCTCAACTTAACCAAAATTTGATGAAAGAGCCAACATTGGAAAGAATTTGAAAGTCAATGGACTTAAATTGTCCAAATTAAAAGTCGGGGACTAATTTTGAAAAATCAACATAGTCGGAGTACCAGGGCTGGATTTAACTCTTTTCCATAAGATTTTGTTCATGGTTCTAGAAACATTATGATCGAAAGTGCTAGGAAGTGTTTGGTGGGTGGAGAAATTCATTGCTTCGATCAGTCACTTATTTGGATAAATTGAAGTTAAATGTTATGGGACTTTATTCACCACTTTTCCTGATTACACAGCTTGGGCTTATTTTTATAGCGAAGAGGACACGTTCCAGCTTAACAAACTGCCAACTAATCAACAGTACTAATCAGCTAGCTTTTGTCTATTACATCACTAATTTATTTATTTTTCTCCTTTCTTTTTTGAACTACATAAGTACACTTGCTTCATGTTGCAATATCCCCGCAAGTTGGAGCTTACACATTGTGAATTCTCAATTTGAAAATGAAGGAGAGATAGAAAAGATCCTAGAGGATATGACTTGGTAAAAATAGGCAAATTTTTATGTGGACCATGCAATGATCCGCAGATTACGTGTTGTGTGAATCATAAAAAAAAAATACATGTTTAATATACTAAAATTTCATTATTTGAGTACTGAATGTACATTATTTTGAAGAGAAAAGAGTTAAATAAACCCTAAATTTTATCTGAAAAAATTAATTAAGCTCCTAAACTTGTCAATTAAGCCCCTAAACTTTTTAAAGTAGCAATTAAACACATCCNGAGCTTGGGCAATAGCCATAACCGCCCACCCTTTTTTTATAGGCCGATTTAGGGGATGGGTTTAGTATATATATTTTCCCTATTGTCTTTATTAAGACATCAATATCTACATTCCAATCACATTACAAGAATTCTTAATACAAGAGAATTGCATGTCTCCTTTAAGCTTTATACTTTGTCTTTATTATTTATCTCTTTTTTTTTTTTGTTGAGTTATTATTGTTTATCTCTTTAATCATTAGTTTTAATTAATTCAGGCTATTCGAGTTAATTAACTCTATCACAACCTTAGATGCAGTCGTTATACCGTCGACCATGCACCATGGCTGATACTGCAGTTGTGTTGAACGGATATTGCAGTTGTGTTGAACTGATATTGTAGTTGTGTTGATAGGGAATTGCAGTTGCGTGGAACAGAGACCGTTTCATCCGTCTGGAACTGCAATTGTGTTGAACTGATACGATACTGCAGTTGTGTTGAATGGATACTGCAGTTGTATTGAAGTGATACTGCAGTGTGTTGAACAGATGAAGTCATGAAACGACCTCTGTTCCGCGAAACTACAGTTCCCTTTCAACACAACTGCAGTATCAGTTCAACATAACTGCAGTATCCGTTCAATACAACTGCAGTATCAGCCATGACCATGGTCCACAATATAATTTGCGCCTTTGAATTCAGGTTTTTTTTTTTTTAATTTTTATCCATATGGGTTCGGATATTAAAATAAAAGTTATTGCAATGAATTGAATTTAAACATTTTCCATAAGAGTTAATTCCAGCAATGGTCCTCCGACTATGTTGATTTTCCAAAATTAGTCTCTGACTTTTAATTTGGACAATTTAGGTCCCTTGACTTTTAAATTCTTTTTAATGTTGGTCTTTTTGTCAAATTTTGGTTAAGTTGAGTTCAAATGAAGGGGTAAAATTGTTCGTTTACATGTTTAGTGTATTATTACTCGTATTTCTCCTGTCATATACGTTGCATATGAATATAATCTCAGTCGAAGTCTCAATCAAAGCCATATAATTTCAGACGAAGTCTCCTCGACTGAGATTATATTCATATATATAGAGTATAGGACAGGAGAAATACGAGTAATAATACACTATACTGGTGAACGGACAATTTTACCCCTTCATTTGACCTCAACTTAACCAAAATTTGATGAAAGAGCCAACATTGGAAAGAATTTGAAAGTCAATGGACTTAAATTGTCCAAATTAAAAGTCGGGGACTAATTTTGAAAAATCAACATAGTCGGAGTACCAGGGCTGGATTTAACTCTTTTCCATAAGATTTTGTTCATGGTTCTAGAAACATTATGATCGAAAGTGCTAGGAAGTGTTTGGTGGGTGGAGAAATTCATTGCTTCGATCAGTCACTTATTTGGATAAATTGAAGTTAAATGTTATGGGACTTTATTCACCACTTTTCCTGATTACACAGCTTGGGCTTATTTTTATAGCGAAGAGGACACGTTCCAGCTTAACAAACTGCCAACTAATCAACAGTACTAATCAGCTAGCTTTTGTCTATTACATCACTAATTTATTTATTTTTCTCCTTTCTTTTTTGAACTACATAAGTACACTTGCTTCATGTTGCAATATCCCCGCAAGTTGGAGCTTACACATTGTGAATTCTCAATTTGAAAATGAAGGAGAGATAGAAAAGATCCTAGAGGATATGACTTGGTAAAAATAGGCAAATTTTTATGTGGACCATGCAATGATCCGCAGATTACGTGTTGTGTGAATCATAAAAAAAAAATACATGTTTAATATACTAAAATTTCATTATTTGAGTACTGAATGTACATTATTTTGAAGAGAAAAGAGTTAAATAAACCCTAAATTTTATCTGAAAAAATTAATTAAGCTCCTAAACTTGTCAATTAAGCCCCTAAACTTTTTAAAGTAGCAATTAAACACATCCATATTGTATTTTGGTGCAATGAAGTCCAAAAACCAGTTAGTGACCTGCTATCACAAGTCACTAGGATTCCGGAGAACATTCCGGACAACTCCGACAATAAAGTGACCGGTGACCGTAAAACGGTCCCCGGTGAATCCACGAAGAAGAAGGCAATTGCATTCTCACTAGAGAAGATAGCCACTGGGTTGCCTTCTCCTATGAGAAGGCGACCTAGATAGGGCTGTGCAAGAACCGACCAACTTGAGAAAACCGACCGAACCACGGTCCGATTAAACATCACCGAACCGAACAGAAATCGAAACCGGTAAACCGAACCGAAGATCAAAACAATGTCGGTTTAACGGTTTCGGATTGGGTGGGGTATTTTGGCTTCTGACCCGCTCGATTATTCGAATTAAATTAGGGCTACGTAGGGCTGCTAGGATACAAAATCGTTTGTGCTTATAGTGTGTGTGTGTGTGTGTGTGTGTGTGTGTGTGTGTGTGTTGATACTGAAAAAGAGTTCAGTGTCTCCTCATTTGCGTAGTCGTGACCTCTATGACTCTGTCCTCTTGGCTCTTGCACAGCCCTAGCTTTGGTTTCTCACTTTCTCATTCTCTGATTCTCTCAATCTCTCATTCTCTTTAGTCTTTGACTATCTTCTCGACTTCTCTTCTCCGATTTCACTAATTCACTCACAGTGAGTGTCTGTCTCCCTGAGTTGTGTACTCTGGTAGTCCGGTGGGCGCTGGTTCTGTTCGTGACCTCGACTCTTCGAGTGGTGGAAGCCCTCAAGCCCTGGTGGAGTGGTGGTGTTACTGGTGTCGTGGACCGTTAGAGTGGTGATATTTGTGCTAGAAGCCCTTGTTCTCCAGGCCGGGAATTTGTAAGAAACGAAGTAAATCGCAAAAACCCTAATTTAATTTATTCATATATTGCAATTTTGTGATTTTTTGTGTGATGTATTGTGATATATTGTGGATTTCCGGTGGAAGCACTGACTTATCTGGAACTCTAGTTTGATTTGCTAAGTTTATTATCATCTATTTCGAATGTGTGATACGTATTGGTGATATATTGTCATTTCTGGTGGAAGCACTGACTTATCTAAAACCCTGGTTTGATTTCTTAAGTTTATTGTCATCTATTTCGAATTTGTGATATGTATTGGTGATATATTGTCATTTCTGGTGGAAACACAGACTTATTTGAAACCCTAGTTTGATTTTTTAAGTTTATTGTCATCTATTTCGTAATCTGTGAGATCTCTAGTTTACTTTGATATCCAATTTGTGATATGTCTCTCAGTTATATGTAATATATGTGAGATCTTCAGTTTACTTTGATATCCAAGCCAATTTGTGATATGTCCCTCAGTTATATGTAATCTGTGAGATCTCCAGTTTACTTTGATATCCAATTTGTGATATTTCCCTCAGTTATATGTAATCTGTGAGGTCTCTAGTTTACTTTGATATCCAATTTGTGATATGTCCCTTAGTTATATGTAATTTGTGAGATCTCCAGTTTACCTTAAATGGTGGAAGCCTTTAAATAAAATCAAAAAATGATGAACTGAGGGACATGTTCCTGATCTGGATTTATAACATGATTAACATCAAGTTAATGGATATTGGACCTTGAAATGGTAACTGTGAAATGTGCATTACATGAAATCTAGAGTATACATGATGAAGTAAATTCAATTGCCTCATTTGCCTGAATCTGGATTTCTCTCAATTCTGGCTGTTAAGTAATTATGTGATAATATGTTGTATGCATGCTTGATGCTTGTGTCCAATTTGTTGATGATTTTCCATGAGTGACTTCCCATTCACTAATACTTCCCCCTTTTTAGATGAAAAGTATTAGTGGTCTGTTTGAGAGTCAACCTGAGGTGGAAGCCCCAACTGTAGAGACAAATAATTCTCAATCTCAACAGTCATTGCCTCCATCTATTCCAAAGATAAGGAAAGACGTTGACACTAGATCTCTTGTATGGGATCACTTTGAGAAGATCAAAAACAATGAGGGCATTGTCATCATCAAAGCAAAATGTTTATATTGTGTAAAGATGTTTGCATGTGAGTCTAAGAAACATGGGGCTTCTTCTCTGAGAAATTAAATTTTAAGTTGCCTTAAAAATGCTCACTCTAAGGATACAAGGCAATCTCTGCTGACATTCCAACCTGCCCCTTCTTCTGCTGGAACTGAAAGTAGCGAAGGCACTGAATGAGTGTTGGGTACTTAGGTGTTTGATCAAGACTTGATAAGGATAGCCTTAGCTGAGATGATTATTGTGGATGAACTGCTATTTAGGATTGTTGAGGGACAAAGATTTAGGAAGTTTGTGTTAGTTTGCTGTCCTAGATTTAAAATCCCTTCAAGATGGACTATTAGTAGGGATATTTTCAAGATATTTTTTTATGAGAGGGTTAACTTGAAGAAGTATTTTAGGACTAGTAGTCAGAGGGTCAGTATCACAACTGATACTTGGACCTCAGTCTAGGGAATAAACTACATGTGCATAACTGCACATTTCATTGACAGTGAGTGGAAGCTCCAAAAGAATATCATTTCATTTGTTCCAATCTATTCCCACAAGGGGGGAAATATTGCAAAGGCTTTAAAGAGTTGTATTTTGGACTAGGGTCTAAAATCATTCTTTAGTGTGACAGTTGATAATGCTTCTAGTAATGATACTGCCCTAGGTTTCTTGAAGAAAAAGAAGTTGGTTTCATGGGGTTGTTCTACTGTTAGGTGTAAGTATTTGCACATGAGGTGCATTGCTCACATCCTTAACTTGGTTGTACAGGATGGATTGAAAGAATGCGACAGTTCTATTAAGAAATTGAGGGATGTTGTTAGGTATGTGAGGAGCTCACCTGCTAGGGTACAGAAGTTTAGGGATCTAGCTGATCTAATTGGGGTGGAAGCTAAAAATTCCTTGTGTCTTGATGTTTCTACTAGGTGGAACATCACCTATATGATGCTGCATACTACTTTGTTATTTCAGAAAGTGTTTGAAGTGTATGAAGATCATGATAGTTCATTTAAGGCTGATTTAAGTGAAAATATACCTGCTTTCAGTCCATTGTTTATTTGGTTAAGATTCTTAAATCCTTTTATGAAATGACTGTTAGGATTTCTGGTTCATTGTATGTGACTGCTAATACCTTTTTCTCTGAAGTTTCTGATCTATCTTGCCTGTTGACAAATATGGTGGAAGCTTATGGCAGTGTTAAGCTGATGGGTACAAATATGAGGGCAAAGTTTGATAAGTATTGGGGTCAGCCTTAAAAATGAATTTTCTAATATTCTATGCAAATATTTTAGGCCACAGGGACAAAATAGAATATATGCCCATACAGTTTAATCAGTTATATGGTGAGGAAAAGGGTGAATCAATGTTTGATAAGGTTATTGTTGGCCTTAAGGAGTTGTTTGAAGATTATGTGGCCTGTTTTCCTGTCCATTCTGTTCAGGAACAATCTGAAAAATCTGCCCCCTCAATCACATCTGATTTTGTTTCTGTTGGGAGACCTCAATCATTACAGAAATCTCAATTTTTTTTTGAAGCAACAGAAATCTCAAATTAAGAAACAAAGATTGGAGAGTGGGGATTTGTCAAGAAAAAAACTAAGTTGGAAGTGTATTTGGCTGAGATTATTGTGGATGAGGAGGATTCTTTTGACCTTCTCAGATGGTGGAAGCTGAATTCTGATAGGTTCCCTGTGTTATTTAAAATGGCAAGGGATTTACTTGATGTTTCAATATCTACTGTTGCATCAGAATCAGTATTCAATACCAGTGACAGGGTACTAGATGCTTTTAGGAGTTCCCTAACTCCTAAAATTGTTGAGGCACTTGTGTGTACAGGATTGGCTGAGGTTAGCCAATCAACCTATCTCTGTGGAAGAAAACATTGATGATGTTGAAATGATTGAGAAATGTAACTATTTTAAGTTTTAACTTGTTTGTTTTAACTTTTAACTAATTACTACAACTTTTTTTTTATATTTTAACTTTTGTTTTTTGTTTTGCAATTTGCATTTTGCAGAGCTGTGCAACACATCCAACTCTGGAGTTGGATCTTCACTGCCTACTATTCTTGTATGGTTACTTATTTCTTCTATTTAAACTATTAAAGCATAAACCATTTGACTTTGTTATTTGATGAATGATCAGTGATGACTGTCTGTATTAGTGTTGGAAAGTGGAAAGTGGAATTTGAAAACTGCTCATGGCTTGGTAACATTTTAAATGTTTTTGCCATTGAGCTCAGGTATTAGTAGTGATTTTTGCCTTTGGATTTTGTCCCCTTTATCAATGGTGACTAGTATTGTATCATTGTATTGGACTTATTTAGTTATGCTGTCATTAATTCTTGCTTTCTTGTGCAATGATGATGCTTCCACCATGAAATCCGAATATATAGAATGAGTTTGGTATGTTGCCTATGTAGTGTGGTGTTTATGCCATACTCATTGAACAATTTGCCCCCAATTCTAACTTGATATGGAAAAAAAAAACTATCTGAGCACTCTTTTATTGATTAATTCAATTAATCAATTGTTTACTTTCCAATGTTTGAACTTATTAATTATTGTACTTTAATTTTGTTACTTATCAAGAAGATGAATAGAATATTCAATATTAGATAATATCAATTGTTAGTGGTATACTGATTTGCTGATTTGTTGCTGCTTACTTTTGAGTGGTTGGACTGTTGGAGAATGGAGAATATTCCTGCTGAGTGTTGCCTGTTTCAGTAGTGTGCTTGTAACTTTTATGTTTTAAGTTTGTAAATTCACAGTTTTTGTATGATACAATTATGTTATTTTGTGAAGTTTAATGCCAGTTTAATTTGTGAAGTGTTTGTAAGTTTAATTTTGATTTTTGAAGTTTAATGTATTGTATTTTTCAACTTTTAGACTTTCTTGTGCAGTTGTGCATGTAAAATTGTAAAAAAATTATTTTTATGAAGTAAATTATTAATTTTTAAGTTTTTAATTTAGAAAACTGAACTGTCCAACGGATTAATTGGATATCCGTCGGAATAATTCGGCCAAGTATCCGACGGTTTTGCACTAAAAAATAAACTGATAGGATTTTAAAAATCGAAACCGATATCAGATCAAGGTGTCTCCGCGACCTTGACCCATTCGAACCCGCCAGATGCTCAGCCCTAGACCTAGATGGTCACCTTCTCACAGGAGAAGGTGACTACTAGGTCGCCTTCTCAGTGAGAAGGCAACTCAGTGGTTGCCTTCTCCTCCGTTGATTCACTGGTGACCGTAGCCGGTCACTTTATTACTAGAAATATCGTTGGAGTTTGTGTGAATGTTGACCAGAACCTTAGTGACTTGTGATAGTATGTCACTAATCAATTTTTGGATTTCATTGCACCAAAATACAATAATGTTGATGAGTTTAATTGCTACGACGCTAAAAAGTTTAGGGCCTAAATCACTTCTTAAATTAGATAAAGTTTAAGGACTTATTTGACATTTTTTCCCTATTTTGAATAATGTAGTTTCAGTACTCAAATAATGTATTTTCCCTGAATACAATATACATTTACAATATACTAAAAGTACATTATTTATGTATTGAATGTATGTATATTATTTGATAGTATATAAAATAATGTACTTTTAATACTCAAATAATGTACTTTCAAATAATATAATTTATGTACACAAATAATGTATTTTTTATTTGTGGTCGACATAGTTGTGTATTCAGTAAATATTGTAGTCCAAAATATGTATAAATAGACCCCAATACATGGGCAGAAGGAAAAAATAATTTTCATTATTCAAAAGTAATATTCAGTAATACAATACCTATATTATTTCCATATTTTTCAATTTCCTACCTACTCATTATTTTAACGATTGTGTTAGTAAGTTGTTGAGTCATAAAATCAACAAATAAATTTATATTTTAATGCGGGTGATATCGGCAAATTTTATGATAGTTATTGAGTAATTTTTCTTTTATCACCACATCAAATGATAAAAGTTTTTGGTTTAAAAAAATTCTTCGAATAGCTTTATTGTTTTTATGTATTTGAAGGGTCAGATATTAAATATGATTTTTTTAATATAAATATTATCTACAATCACAAACCATTAATATTTATTTGTCCAAATTTAATTTTCTGGTGAGATTTGGATGATTTCATGCGCCGAAAGCGGAAACTAAAGTTAATGGGCATTGCTTTTATCCACTAATTAATTTGGTGACAGAAATGATTGTTCACACGGTTCTCATCCATTTAGGCATGTCCACTTAAACTCACATAATTACTACATTGAGTACGATACAATGTGACGTTTATAATACTCGAGATGATAAGGCTCTCTTTAGCAGAGCTTATTTAGGAGTTTAAATAAAAGTTTATTTTGAAAATGTTCTATAAGCTATTAATAAATTATAAGCTCTGTTTGGTAATCTTCTTAAAATAAGTTAGTAACTTAAAATAATAGTTTATTTTGAAAAGTTACTTTAGATAGCTTTTTGAAAAGCTACTTTAGATAGTTTTTCAAAAATAAGCTTGTAACTTTTTAACTTTTTTCTATCTTTATCCTTATTATTTTAAATAAATAACATCCTTTACCCCTCCCAATTAAAATCTTTTTGGCATTTTCTCTTCTTCTTCCAAAATATATGTTTTGTTGTATTTTTAATTTGACATTTGTGTTTGAACATTAATTTTTGTATGAACTAATCTTATAAATTATAAACATTTTGTTTTACTTTATATATTTTCAAATATATGTTATTACTTTATATTTTATTAAAATATATTGATTTCATATTTTATATTTTAATATATAAATAAACCTATTTAAATTTAAAACTATTTAAATTGTACGAAGATGTCATTTTCAGTCTTTTTAATATTTATCAGCTTATCAAAAAAGCTAATTTTACCAAATATTTTTAAGCATAACAGCTAACTTAACAACTCTTCAGATTTCAGCTTCGAGCTTATAATTTTTCAGTTTTCTGTTACTTTTCAGCTTTCAGCTACCTTTTCGTCTAGCTAGGTTTGCCAAACATAGCTAAGATAATTTTTGTTTGAAAATTGGAACTAAGGATAATTTTAAAATTAAAATAATCTTTAACATATTCTTATTTATTAATAAAACTACTTACAAATAATTTGTAACTAGCTGCTATTAATTTATTATATATAATTGATTGAAATTAATTTATAATTTGTTACTATTAAATTCATTCCAAATTGTACTTAATTATATTGTTTACTATTTTTTGTTTAGTTTTCCATATATAATATAAAAAACTACTCCGTATTAGATAAAATTATTCATATCTAATTTGTTTAATTTGTATGAAAAAGTGTCAAATTGACCTTTTAAGTTAAAGACATATTGTAATTGGATCCGACTGAAAAAACTCCAATAAACTAAGTACCTTGATAAAATAGTGCAATTAAATCTTAAATTAAAATTACATATTCATAAAATTACTGCTAATTTGGCCGTAATTAAACCTTGCATGTATACTTTTTTTTTTTTTCATATACAGTACTGACTTGGTAAATAATTTAATAATTTAAAACAAAATTTGTGGAAAAAAAAAAAAGAAACTATAAAAGGTCATTGGACAAGAAGTTAAGAGTTGAATAAGACAATCATTAGGTTTCTTTTCACCAAAGAAGTTATAGGTTCTTTGGTGTTTTTTTTTGCAATCAAAAAAATATGGAGTTGATTTTTTAACAAATGAGGGGACGAGGGGTGTTTTTTTTTTTTTTTTTTTTTTTTTTTTATAAGGAAAAAAAAAAAA
>NC_044916.1:10627585-10720530 GCF_003576645.1 Ipomoea triloba | reverse complement strand
TTTTTTTTTTTTTTTTTTTTTTTTTTTTACTAGGGCAAAAATACAAACATTTTTGTGGGGTTACTAGTTTGAAAAATGATAGAAAACAATAATGCAACGGACACATGTGACAAACTACTGTACCCAGCACTGCACGCGCTAGCTGGCATGAGCGCTTAAAAAAATTTCTTTTTTTTTCTTTTTTACTACTTCAAAATTGTTTTTCTCCCTCGTTTTGCTCTTCTCTCTTCTCCTCCCTCCTTACTTGAATCTGAAACAATCAATAAAAAATTCATAGCTTTAAGGTTGCTCTAAGACTCAAAGGTCTAGATCAAAAAAAAAAAAAAAACCGATGCTCTAAGAATGAATATATATGTAACATGTCTAGTGACCATCAAATCAGTAGTAACTTGATGCATAACTAATTTTAAGATTCATCCATCTTTAACTAAATGTGAAAGGATCAATAATTGATTTTGGGTATAGATCAAGCCTAAATCTCCAGGCTAGTTGTACATTTAGAAATGCATAAAATTTAATGTGATAATTAATCACGGGAAATTTTTATGTGGACTATGGCCCACACGACATTGTGTGGACTATAAAAAAAATATTTTTTAATATACTAAAAATATTATTTGTATACAGAATATACATTATATAAAATAATATACTTTCCATAAGTATGCCCTTATAGCTCAGTGGTAGAGCATTAGTCTTGTAAACTGAAGGTCTACAGTTCAATCCTGCATGGGGGCATTTGTAATCATTGTTTTTAAAAAAATGTAATTTCTATTAATACAATATAGATTTTAATATACAAAATAATATACTTTCAGAGTTTCAGTACTCAAATAATGTACTTTTTATTTGTGGTCTAGTCAATATATAGAATAATAATTGACAATCATTATATCCAACGATGGATATCCTAGGTTACAGGACAAAAAAGAAGAAGATGATTTTAGAATCACTATTTTATCAATTTAAGGTACCTAATTAGAGCTTTTGCGCGTATTTTTTGTAATAGCTAGGGAACTAATTTGTCAATGTTTTCTAATTTATATTTTGTGCATACTAGAATTTTTATTTTCTTTTTATATAAATGGACATTAATTTTAAATTTTTAATCTTAAGAGTATTTACTATTTTTTTAATTTGTTTTTTTAGTACTATTTTTTTAATTTCTTTTTATTTGTACTGTTTCGAAACATTATTAATTAAGATATAAAATCAGAGAGCTCAAACAAAGTAATAGAGGGCAAGTAAAGTAATAAGAATGCAAAGTAAATTACAACACGTTTGGTTCACGGAATGAATTTTAAGGTAATAGAAATGCTATTTCATAAGGAATATAATATGCAAGGAATAAAATAGGAATTGTATTCTATTGTTTGGTTCGCGAAAGGAATAGACTTTAGAAATTATATTACAATGTTTGGTTGGTTTAAGGAATAGAAATGAAATATGTTTTAAAAGACATAAATATCCTTATAAAATATGTAATAATAATAATAATAATAATAATAATAATAGACATTCATGTTATTAATAATAGTATTATTATTATTATTATTAGGTATGTAATAATAAAATAAAAGTTATAATAATCTATATCTATATCTATATCTTTATCTTTATATATATAATAATAGAAGTGCCTAGCCAAGCTTCCCCCCAAAACTTAGGGCTATTTTTGTAATATTAACCGTTGGACAAAAATGTCATTTTACAAGTATTTGCACCTATAAATACATCTATCTAACTATGTTTAGGATCTTAATTCCTCCTTTCTAATTTCTCATGAGTCACCTCCTAAGCAATATTTTTCTTCTCCAGATCAATCTTCATCTTCTCTATTTGCAGATGGCCTTGAACTTCTAAACAATCTTCATCTTTTCAGCACTGATCGCACAAATCCCTCTAAGAGTATTCATCTTCTCCCATGCAATCTTCATCTTCTCCATTTGTAGATGACATTGAACTTCAAAGCAATCTTCATCCCGTGCAATCTTCATCTTCTCCATTTGTAGATGACATTGAACTTCAAAGCAATCTTCATCATCTCAGCACTGATTGCACAAATCATTCCAAGTAATATTCATCTTTTCCAATAGAATCTTCATCATTTACATTTGCAAATGACTTTAAACTTCAAAGCAATCTTCATCATCTCAGCACTGATCGCACAAATCATTGCCAAGTAATATTCATCTTTTTCAATGCAATCTTCATCTTTTACATTTGCAAATGGCTTTAAACTTCAAAGTAATCTTCATCTTCTCAACACGTACTGATCGCACAAATCCATAACTATTCTTCAACAGCACGAAAAGCAACACAATATTGTTATTGAAAACAAAACTATTTCAGCGGTTTTGATGAATCACAACATAATGTTCTCAGCTGTGAATTTAAATTACAAATAAAAATTTCTCCCATTAAAAGGTAGTGAAAAATGAGATTTAAAAAAAAACAAAACAATAAAAAAATGTATAATTCGTTTATTAATAATTGTCAGACTTAAGATTACTACACTAACAATTATATTTATTAGAACATATTACTATACCTATATTACTATTTTCCTAATTTAACAAATTAATTGAATAGATTTAAATATAATTAAGAAAGGATTATTTTGCTTATTAAAGAATTAATTGAATATATTTTAAAATGATTGAATCCTGGCAAATAAATTTAAAAAAAAATCATACAATTATTAAATTAATTGTAATTAACTGTAATTATAATAATGATTATTATTCTAAATAAGTTAATAATTATACATATTACTATACATATATTACTATATACATACATACATACATACATACATACATATATATATATATATATATATATATATATATATATATATATATATAAAGGAATTAATCTAATTACAATTATAACTAAGAAATTAACAAATTAATTGTAATAAAGCTAATTATGGTTCAGACTTCATATTAGTACACAAATAATTATAATTATTATTCTAATTAAACTAATAATGATACATATTACTATATAGATATTACTATTTTCTAAAATTAAGAAATTAATTGAATAGATTTAAATATAATTAAGGAATTGTTGCTAATTAAGGAATTAATTGAATAGATTTTAATACAAACAAATCTTGTATGGCAAATAAATTTTAAAAAAAAAATCCACACAATTAATTAATTAATTTTAATTGCAATTATTATTGTTATTATTATTATTATTCTAATTAAGGAATTAAGAAATTAATTGTATAAATTAAATGTAATTAAGGAATTATTATTTTTCTAATTATGGAATTGACTGAATAGATTTTAATATTATTGACTAATAATTATTTTGTTAATTAAATTAATAATTAGACAAATTAATATACAGATATTATATATGGTAATTAATTCAATAATTACACAAATTACTATACATATATTACTTATTAAACCAATTTTTCACCTTTTATTTGGTTGATTTTTATATTTTTCCTAATATACTTTTTATCTAATCAATTTCAATACTACTATATAAATCATGCATTTAAAGAATTATATAACCTTATCAATTCCACATCTTCCGATTTATCTCACTATTTTAGCCACATAATAAAAAAAAATACATATTGTATTTTTGTTAACAAAAATCTGCAAATCATAAGACGACATACGTTACATGCATACGAAGGAAGTTAATGAAGTTTATAAACAAATCCAAATCGTCTGATGCTGAATATATATGCATATATAGTCCTCTTTGCTGATTGTCTCTCTTTCAATCTTGTGTCATCTATAATTTCAATCTTTATCCTAAATCTATTGCATACAAAAAAGGGAAATAAAACTATTGATCTAATTGAAAAAGGTGAATTGCATACAAAATAAGACAAATTGAATGCTAATATAAAGGCAAATTACATTAAAAAGGCAAATTGCTTGCAAATTATTCTGATACATATGTCTTCTAATCAATTAGCATATTTTTAAAGTTTTCCAAATAAACTATTCCAGTACCACTCATATTTTTAAAGTTTTCCAAATAAACTATTCCAGTACCACTATATATTTTAAAGTTTTCCAAATAAACTATTCCAGTACCACTATATACATCATGTAACAAATTTCACATTTTCATTCCATCTTACCACTTTAGCCTCATTACACAAAAAAAATCTACATATAATGGTCCTTATTTTTGTTTTACTAAATAAGATAAATGCCTACAGTACCCTTATTTTTGTTTTACTAAATAAGATAAATGCCTACAGTACTCTTATTTTTGTTTTACTAAATAAGATAAATGCCTACAGTACTGTGTGAGCAATAAAAGTACAAAAGATAAATGCCTACAGTACTGTGTGAGCAATAAAAGTACAATTGATTCGTCTTTACGAAATAAAAAACAATCGAGTAGCAACCTTAGAATCTGTGCTCGAAGATGTGGAGGTATATTGGAAGTTTTTTGTTTATATTGTTTATATTTGTTTATTTAAATTTGTTTATGTTGTTTATTTATATTTGCTTAATTTATTTTTTGTTTCACGGCTAACCACGGTTGTTTTACTAATTCTTATTATTATGATTTATTATTTGGCGCTAATCACTACTGTTTTTTGATTGGTTTATTTGTTTTGTTTTGTTTTGTTTTTTTTTTAATTTTGTATATTATTGATACATTAATACGGAGTATTATGCTTTATTTGGATTAAAAAAATGTGAAATATATTATATTGAATGATTTGATATATTATGTTGTGTGGTGCATTTTTAGAATATTCTTAGCTTAGCACTTCAAGATTGTGTTTCCACACAATGTTGCATTCTTTGAGAGAGTTTACTATGCCATGCTAATCACATCCCAACGAATTTGTTGAAATCTCTATATTTGAATCTCTTATTGAAGAAATGGGATAAAGTTACCGGTTTATTGGTTATTATGAATTAATAGATCTCACTCTACACAAGCTTTAGTCATTCATCATTAAAATAAACAAACACGTCCACCATGGACGTTGGCATACCTTAGGAGGGTAAAAGACTAAAAGTGATGTGGTTCTCAACATTTGAACAAAAATTAAACTCTCAACAGTATGCTACAATCGGTTTTAAAAATCAACTTGAAAATTGAATAATAGATTATAAAATCTCGCGAGACCATTTTTTAGACAATTAATTAAACAAATGTAGAAGTCTTACATTGGATATCAAAATTTATCAATAAACTCATTTGAACATAAAGTGTTTGCCTCATATAAAGGTTTTTTCATTATATTGTAACAAAAAAAAAAAAAACCTGTAATTTTTTTCATTATATTGTAACAAAAAAAAAAAAAACCTGTAATCTTTTAAATTTTGGTTTATTAAAAAAAAAAAAAACCTGTAATCTTTTAAATTTTGGTTTATTATTAAAAAAAAAAACCTGTAATCTTTTAAATTTTGGTTTATTATTTTTTTTAAAAAAAATTATATATCATTGATACATTAATACCGACTATTTTGTTTTATTTGGATTAAAAAAATATGAAATATATTATATTGAATTGAATGTTTGATTAAGTAGTTAGCTGCATTGTTCTTGGAGTGGCGATAAATTATTTATATTTTTTGAAAGGAAAAAATTATATTAAGAACTCCATAATGGAGCTAGGGGGAACAATATCCCAAAACAAAGTATCACCTTGTAAAGATGTAAAACAATCACGAGCTAAAACATGCGCTAAGACATTATTTGATCGAGGAATATAAAGAACTGAACAAGAAACAATAGTACTCATAAGTCTGCAACACTCTTTCGTGGCAATGCCGATGTATGACATAATCTCCAGTGATGAACGTAAATTAGCACATAGAACAGCACAGTCGGTAAGTAACACAACAGCTTCCTCATTCCTGCCCTTCAACCAAGAGAGAGCCTCTTTGCAAGCTAGTGTTTCTGCCATAATTACTGAATCACAATAAGGTAAAGGAGTACTCATAGCAGCCACAAACTCACCATTCGGCCTCAGAAGCACCACACCCGCTGTTGCTTTCCCTGAACAACTACCATACGCCGCATCAACATGACACCGCAAGAAGGACGGGGGTAAAGCCAGCTGCTCGTGCGTATTCCCAGTTGGACTCTCCGCAGGTTGTGACAGTTGTCAGCTATGAACCGCTCTCCTCGCCAAAGCCACAACCGAAGCCGGAGTGGGAACTTTCGCCTCCCACAGAGCCGAATTCCGGGCGCTCCAGATTGCATAAAGAATTGCTGCCACCTTGATGATCTCTTCGGCATCCAGGGTGTTAAGTAATTGTTCAAACCACATCGAGAAAGACAGTCCAGCACCATCAGATATATCAATGTGAGAAGTACGCCAAACATTAACTGCAAAAGCACAACAAATAAACACGTGTGACACACTCTCCGCCTGAATAGCACAAAGGGGGCAGAATGGATTAATGTCCAAACGCCTTTGAATCAAATTATTCGTAGTCGGGAGAGTATTAGTTATGGCCCTCCAGAGGAAAGTCTTCCACCTCGGCGGTATTTTTAAATTCCACACCTTATTCCAACTAGTAAAATCATCAGTCAATGGGGAAACAACCCCCCTAATGCGTTTGTAGCCACTCTTTACAGAATAGATCCCACGAAGATCATCCAACCAATACCATGAATCAACATAACCTGGACTTATAGGCACCCTTTTGATTAGCTCTACATCCCTGGGCTCAAAAATATCCATTAAAATTTCCTCATCCCACTCATTGGTATTAGGATTAATTAAGCCTGACACAGTTGCGGTAGACAGATACTGTGGCTGAAGGGTTTGGATGCATGGATCAGAATCAGGCAGCCATGGGGAATCCCAAATCCGCGTACTTGCGCCATCTCCAATTCGCCTTCTAATACCCCCACAGATCAAGTCCTTTGCCGCATAAATTCCCCTCCAACAGGCGTTCGGATTAGGGCCTATCACAGCATCAACAAACGTAGAATTCGAAAAATATCTGGCTTTATATACACCAGCCACTAAAGAAGCTGGGTTTGTCAAAAAGCGCCAACCCTGCTTGCCCAACAGTGCCAAGTTAAAAGCTCGTAACTCTTTAAACCCCAGACCACCAAAGCATTTCGGGGTACACATTCGTTTCCATGATAACCAATGAATTCCCCTCTCGTTTCCACCCCCTGAACCCCACCAGAATTTATTCATCATCCGCTCCAGGGCCACACATAGGGAATCAGGAAGCAAGAAAACGCTCATTGAAAAAGTAGGCATAGACTGGGCTACACTCTTCAAAAGAATTTCCTTACCAGCACGAGAAAGAATCTTTTTATTCCATGAACCCACCCTTTGTCGAATCTTATCCTCAATATATGCAAAGACCCTCCTCTTATTGCGGCCAATAAAAGATGGAAGGCCCAAATATTTGCCAAAATCAGAGGCCTGAACCACCCCAAGGGTATTTGTCACAACAAGCCGATCATTGACATCCGTATTCCTACTGAAACAGACACTGGATTTATGGAAGTTTACCGCCTGACCCGAAAGAATTTCATAACGGTGGAGACACTCCTTGACAACTGCAGCTTCAGAAGAATTAGCCTTAAAGAACAAAAGGCTGTCGTCGACAAAGAATAAATGTGAAATTGCCGGTGCTCCACGAGCCACCCTACAACCTTGAACCGAGCCTGCATTCTGAGCATGTTGAATCAATTGCGACAACCCCTCTGCACAGATTATAAATAGGTAGGGAGATAAAGGGTTACCCTGTCGAAGGCCCCGGGTGGGAATAATGGTCCCACCACAAGCTCCATTGATCAAAATGTTATACCGGACCGTGGTAACGTAGAGCATAATCAAATCAATCCACTTAGCATCAAACCCCAACACCTCTATCATCTTACGGAGAAAGACCCACTCCATACGGTCATAAGCTTTCGCCATATCCAATTTCAGAGCCGCCCACCCAACCTGTCCTAATTGTTTGCGATTCAAATAGTGTCCAACCTCTGCAGCTACTAAGATGTTATCTGTGATAAGCCTGCCCGGGATAAACGCACTTTGCGATTCTGAGATCACAACGGACATAAGAGATTTCATCCTATTCGCAAGCATCTTTGCCATTATCTTATAAATCACATTACAAAGAGCGATAGGCCTGAGATCCGAAACAGTTTCAGGGGGATTCTTTTTGGGAATTAAAACTATATTGGCATCGTTCAAAGAATCAGGGAAAGAACCCGAGTGTAAACAGTGTAGGACAAAGTCAGTAACATCCGTACCGACCACATCCCAGAAATGTTGGTAGAATCCGGGGTTCATTCCATCCGGTCCAGGAGCTTTATCCAGAAACATGGAGTAAAGAGCCGCCTTGACTTCCTCCGCAGTAAAAGGAAGTAGAAGCGCCTCATTCTGAGCAATAGACACTCGAGGTGGGAAACTTGGAAAAGTAGTCATGTCTTGGACTCCGGATGATTCGAAAATATTCTCATAATAAGAGAGTATAAGGGGGTGAAAACCCTCACCCTCATGCCAAACCCCTGAATCATCCTGCAGCTTTGTAATTGTGTTCTTTCTCTTACGAGCCGAGGCAAACCGGTGATAAAACTTGGTATTTGCATCCGCGCCCCGTAACCAATGTTGCTTCGCCCGTTGTCTCCAGAACACGTCTTCCTGAGCTTCAAGTCTGCTTAACTCCCCATCTAGTTGGTTAAATTTTGCCAAAGAGTCATTATCTGTATGTCCACGGAGAGACTATAGTTGAGCACGAAGCTTTTTGATATTTTTTCCAAATTTGTGAAAACTGTCACCACCCCATGCTTTCAATTTCTCACCACATAAAGTTAAACAATCCTGCAAACCTTGGCTTCTCCCCTCATGCCAAGCCTCCTCCACCACACCCCTGCACCCCTCGTCTAACAACCAGGCCATCTCAAATTTAAAACTCCTTCTGCCTCTATGAGAGAAAACACGTCTTTCCCTAATATCAAGAAAAATAATAGAATGATCAGAAGTACGGGAAAGAGTATTTACCACTCTGGCCGCTGGTACTGTGGACCGCCAAGCCTCATTCGCAACGACTCTATCAAGCCGTTCCTCCACCCAGGCATCAGTGCCTCGACCACGCTCCCAAGTGAATGGATATCCCTCCATGGGTATAGAGTGCAAGCCACAGTCTTCCAAAGTATCACTGAAGCCTCGTAGTAAATTCTCAGGGTGAGGAACCCGCCCACGTTTTTCATGATGAAAAAGCAAGTCATTAAAATCTCCTGTGATAACCCACGGGAGTGTGGACCGATCTCGTAATGAACGTAACAGCTCCCATGACTCCCTTCGTCGGCTGCGCTCTGGGAAGCCATAGAAACAAGTCATCCTCCATCTATTGAGCCCCGGGCAACTCACTTCAACATCAATGTGATGCCGAGCATAGCTTAGAATAGCTTAGTAAACTAGCCGTGTTATTTGATCTCCAAAATAAAGCTAAACCTCCACTCAAGCCCACACTATCCACATACAATAGACCATCAAACCCCAACTTCACACGCAAACGCTCCGCATGAGCCCTACCAACCTTCGTCTCCATAAGAAAAATAAAATCTGGCTTCTTACTGGACACCAAGTCCATGATCTCGCAAACTGTGCGTGGATTGCCCAAGCCACGACAGTTCCAGCTAATAGTACTCATTGGGATGGGCGGGCCTGAACTCCAGAACCCGCCATAAACAAGTTTTTTGGAACCATATTCGTAGTTTCATCAACTGCAATCTGCTCATTCACACGTTTCCTCTTAAGTTCATTATAAGCCACAACCAGGTTACTCACATAACCGCTCCCTGGCTGCGCAACAGTTCTGGACTCAACTTCACTCTCCGCACACATGGACTCCCGGTTAACAAAGGGAGTAGAGGAGGTACCATTGTTGGGTTCAGTCGGTTCAGGAGGGGGAATATGTTCAGCATTCCCAGGATCGACGTCAGCAGCTGCTTTCCCTGTATCACCTCCCGGCATATTGCAGTCAGGTCCAGACCACGCTCTCCTCTCCACGGTGGTCTCTGGGGCTATCCATCGCAAACCAGCAGTAGGAACACCACGCTGATTCCCCGCCCGGAGGTCTGCACTGTAAGGCTTCACGCCTGGAGTCGGAGTCACACCTGCATCCTTGGCACAAAATTTTTCTGCGTGGCCAAGAACACCACACAAGAAACAAAACGTCGGTAGACGTTCATATTTGAAAGACATTGCAAACCACTCGCCCGAATCCTTCTTCATGCGCATACCCTTCTTCAAAGGTTTCAGGACGTCAATAGCAACACGAACACGGAAGAATTGACATATCGAACCATCAAAGTTCCTGTCATCAGTCTTCACAAGTACTCCTACGAATTTTTCGATGGCCTAAATCACCGCCTCTGAACGGAAACCAGCTGGTAATCCATGTATTTGAACCCAAAATAGATGAACGTACACTATGTCACTATGGAACTGATTTAAGTGCCCAAGTAATTGCGAGCTACCAAGAGTTTGGTTATATCAGACCAGAGTTTTTTGTATTTTTAGTCCCACGACTATAGTGACACTATTAGAATTGATTCACGACTTTTAAACTTTGTAATTTCAGTCCACGACTATTGTTTCTTTTGCAAAAATGGTCCTTCCGGTAGTTTTTTTTCACCGGAAAAAAATTGTGCATATTTTTTGTCATTTTTTGGCCGAATTTTTTTCCCCCTTTCAAGCATGGTTAAATGGGCATTTACATGTTTAAAAAAAATTTCTCTTTCAAGCAAGAAAACATTGATTGGCATCTTCAACACGCCATCCATTTTTGAAAAAAAAAAACTAATTCATTTCTAAAAAGTATGTGATCATGTCAGACTAGACTATAAAATCATTTTGATTTTGGTAAACTAATTAAAATTAAAACTAATTAATTTCTAAAAAGATATGTAGCAAATTTAATCATTTAGAAATTAATTCTAATAGCGCCACTACAGTCGTGGACCGAAATTGCAAAGTTTGAAAGTCGTGGATCAATTCTAATAGCGCCACTACAGTCGTAGGACTAAAAATGCAAAAAACTCTATCAGACCACAATGTATAGGTTATATATATAATAACAGAAGTGGCTGGATAATATATATATATATATATATATATATATATATATATATATATATAACATTTATATTTAAAGTATTAAAGTGACAATATTAATTTAATTATCTAATAATTATTACAGTAATTAAAAAATTGATTGTATGTATATTAATATAATTGACTAATAATTATTATGATAAATAAGTTAATAATTATAATAATAATTGTATAATTACAATTAAACATGGGTCGTTCAAATTTTTTTACTAATACAAAAATTAAAATTTGCATCTTTTTTAAATATAATTTTCTTAGTTATTATTCATATTGTTGGAATCATAATATATATGAAATACACTTAGGAATAAATGAAATTAATTATGTAAGTTTTTTCTATAAATTTATCTAAATGTGTACATGATTAATTAGAGACTATATTAATTATACAAAATTTAAATTTAAATTTTATATGCTATGAAAATAGATACTTAACCAAATATATGGAATTACAAATATATTATTATGTTGTACATTTTAAAATATTTATATTTTTCAAATTTTCTATTTAAATTTATAGTAACATAAATTTTGTCCGTGCATCGCATGGGTAAAACACTAGTAATATTAATAACAATAGTAAGAAATAAGGAATAATAAGCCAAAGACCTTGTGGTCTAGTGGCACCCGGTGTTCCGTCTACACTCCCACATAGATGATGGGAGATTGGAGTGGGGCAGTAGGTTGAGAAAGTAGTTATGAAGAGATACTACATTGTAAGATTCAATTATTATGCCATGGACCCGAGTCCACCTTGCAAGGTGAACCCAAGTCCATGTTCACATTTCAGAAATGTATGTACTCCATATTCACAATTACGAACTCTATGTTCACAATTTCATAACTCTATATTCAATAATATACCACAATTTTTGAATCTATATAACAAAATTGTGAATATAGATCGAGTGCAAAAATTGTGAATATTGAGTAATGTAATTTTGTATATAGAGTTTTAAATTTGTGAACATGAACTTGGGTCGATCCGAGTCCATAGCATAATTGGGCAATTTATATCGTGGACCAGGGTGCACAATGCATTGTGCACCCCGTACCAAAACGACGTCGTTTTGGTCATTTTAATTAACGGCTTGTTTGTTTTGAAAATCACATTTTCCGTTTCGGTCGGTTTGTGTACTTGTGTTAATAGTCTATGTATTCTTTGAAGGCATTCTGTGTATTGTAGACTATGATTCTGTGTATTCATGTTAGTGGTACTTAAACACAGAAGTAATGTGTTTGTGTATTTGGTATTTTCATTTTCTGTGTATTGTGACACCCCCAACCTCACACCGGCTGAGATAGCTAAAGCTTAACACAACAGCTGCCAATCTCAACCATCAAACGAAAACATAGCGGAAGCGATTTAAAACCTAAGGGGCGTCATGCCACATCTAGGTATAACACAGCCTAGATGCACAGGCTAATCATAAAACGGACTAAGCTGTCATAGATATAAACCAAGATAAAATTCCCAAAACATAATCCACAATCATCGAAAGTACTCAAACCACTAATCCAGAGTATACTAATAATATCTCAAGGCACACAGGCCAAAACCAAAGTCTAAACAAGGTAAACTAAGGCTAAACATCCTCATAAGGAAAGCTCTAGCGCGCTCTCGCATAACTACTCCATACCTGGAAAACACACAAAGAACCATTAGCAAAAGAATGCTAAGCAACCACCATTCACACCCGCAAGGAGATATAGATATACATAAGCTTGTAAATAGGTTTACACACCCATATAGAATATAAACACCAACGAACTGTTCAGTAGTTGAAAACGATACTCAACAATAATAAGCTGAACGAATCACAAACCAAGACTCAGTCAAACAAAGCCAATAGCCAACAACAAAGCATAATGCAATAACGAACCATAACCGAGAGCCATAAGGTATCGACCGAATTAGCATAAAGAGCTCATAAAACGGACCAAGAAGGAACCCCAACTCCAACCTCCAAACCAAGTCAACCCAACCACCAAACCAAGTCAAACCACATAGTCAGAAGTCAGGAGTCAAGAGTCAATCCCGGAAAAACCGGTACACAGGGGTGACCAACCCAAAGTCAGTGGTCAAGAGCCAAACCCGGAAAACCGGTACACAGGGGTGATGAGCCCAATCACAGGGACCGAAGTCCAATCACAGGGGTAATCAACCCAATCACAGGGACCGAAGNCCCTTCCAGAGACAGTTCAACCCAGATCAACAAATCCCACTTCCAGAATACAAAATCAGACCAAATACACTCACATTTCATCCCATTTAGAGTCCAAAAATAGGGAAATCCATAACATCATTGATCATACAACACAAGACAAATGATCAAGATGAAAACTAACAAAATACATCCAAGAAATAGGCCAAATAACAAGAAATTTCAGGATTTCCAACACCAAGATCATTATATATAGAATAGGTGAATAAAATAGATTTGATGGACATGGATGGTTACCTCAAAGAGCTTTTCCTATTCCAACAAGCCTTTTGCTAGCTCACAAAGCCCCACCTTCACCTTGATCATCTTTTTCCCAAAGAACCCCAAAAGAACACTTATGAGATTATGTAAAAAGACTATCTAAAACACAAAATGCAAGATGGATTCTAGGATAGATGCACTTACCCACTCCCAACCAAGCTTAAAAGAGCAACCTTTACTTGAAATCTTGTAGGGAAAATGAAGATGAATTCTTAGGGAATTTGAGAGGAAAATGGCGTGTAGGAGTATAGGGTAGGAGGAAGAAAGAGTGAAAGTCTTAGGGTAATTTGATCTTCAAATTATATACCAAGAATACATACAATATTTAGGTTGTAAGACATTAAATGATGTGGGCTTAAGTAACTTATAAAATAATGGGTGTAGGAAATAAATATAATCAAGACTAGTAAGTTGGGCTTATTAAATTCACCCCTTACAAATTAAATACAAGAATTAGCCCATAAGAATGTCTTAGGATCAATATATATACATATATAATGTATGATCAAGAATGTGGGCTTGTAAGAATATTTAATAACAAACATTGTAAGGGTCCAAATTGAATAAAATCCCTTACAAGAATAAATTCAATTAATTGGGCTCTTGATTAGAATAATTAAGTTAGGCATCAAATATATATACAAGTGTATATATATATATTAAATTGGAAGAATTAGCCCAATTGGAATTTAATTAAATTGCCCGAAGAATTAATTAGATTGCCCAAGGAATTAATTAACGATCGAAAGGCTTGAAATGAATTTACGGGGTGTTACGTGTATTTTTGAAGACATTCTGTGTATTGTAGACTACGATTCTGTGTATTCATGTTAGGGGTACTTAAACATAGGTTGTGAAGTGTTTTGTGTATTCAAATGTTAGGAGAATTTCTGTGTAGTTGTGTCAATATTATGTGTATTCCCTCAAGTCATTCTGTTTATTCTAGACAAGAATTCTGTGTATTCCCTGAAGTCATTCAAGTTCACTGTCCACTAACATTCGGAACGACGTCGTTTCAGACCATGTTACGGTCTACGATATAATGATGGCATAATTTGCCCTTAAGATTTTAGATCGTTTACACTATTTATACACAAGTACCCGAACTAAAATAGGAAAGAAGATTCCATGCAACTCTGAACCCTAAATCCCATCCTAAAATACAAACTACATTCTTAAAAGGGAAGATGACACTTTTTCTCCATGTTATATGTATATTGTACTTTTTTCACTTCAGTTATTAAAGTGGCGGTTTCCCTCCTGTAATGTTAAATCGACATTTTTGTCCTTAAAAATAACTATTTCAGTTTTTTTTTTCTTTTGATCTCCAACTAATTATTACTAATATGTATGGAAGATTATGGTTCGATTCGAACCTAATAGGACACTATAGCAATTGAACCTAAATAGTATGGAGGGTTACGATTATGATTCAGAATCGAAAAAAAATAAAATAAAATAAGTGTTGAATTTAGACTATTATAAAAATAAATAAATAACTAAATAAATAAGTTTTGATTGGCAGTTTAAAATCGAAATTGGAACCGAACCGATTTATCAAAATAAGTGTTTGATCATTTTCACTATATATGACTGCAGTTCAGTTCCGATTCACGGTTCAACAATTACTTTATTTTATGTTATTTTTTTCGGTTCTGAATCGTAACCAGAACCGTCCATACTATTTCGGTATGATTGCTACAATATTCAGTTAGGTTCAAACTGAATCGTGGTTATCTATACATATAAGCAATAATTTGTTGAGGAAGAAAAATAGATGAAATAGTTATTTTTAAGGGCTAAAATATCAATTTAACATTATAGGGTAAAAACTGTCACTTTAATAACTGAGGGGGGAAAAGTGTTATATACATATAACGTAGGGAAAAATATGTCATTTTCCCTTCTTAAAATATATTAGAAAAGTAGTACATTTCTTTTAAAATCCCTTTGGCAATTGACTTCCAAATCCTGCCGGTTCCACTCCTTTTATACACCCCTCCAAGCCTTCTTAGCATCACCATCCTAGTGTCCAATCGAGGGTCTAGTGGTCCGAGCATTTCCTCCAATACCACCTCCAAAAATTATATAACTTATTCTCTTTTTTAATTCCTATTTAACTCGAACACTTGTATAGATATTCGTAATAATTTTATTCCCACCAAGTGAATCCCTAGTTACTCTATCTCCCCATTTTTCCTTCTCCATACCATAGGATTACAATTATCTTCCTCGTTACAACCAAACTAACGGAAGTCCTTTGCCATTCTAATTTTGGGCCATAAAAGTCTACCGTGTCTGGAAATTGAACGCCTTGATTGAGAAGGCGAAAATGAAGCCAAACATGACACAGATTCCAACAATAATGGTGGCAACATATCCAACAAAATCATGGTCAAAATCGAAGAAGCTTTTCACGAAGTCCTTCACAGTTTCGTTTGTGTCAAGCTTTTCCTTAACATCTCCGAACTGTGAAGCAATCAGTCCATACAGTGTCCAGGATACAGGGCAGATGTAGTAGTACCATCTCCACCACACCGGTATTCTCTGTCATCAAAGAACAAAACCATTTATATCAGTGTGAAGACAGAGTCTGGTAATTAGTGGAGAAAGTTTTTTAATTTCTACTTTTGGTTCTATGACTTTAGAGTCTGGTTAATTTGGATTCACAATTTTCATTCCCCATTATAAGTAGTGCTCCCCTTTGATTTTTTTTTTTTCACCTTTCGATGACATGATCAATGAAAACTCACCGAAAGTATCACTTCTTGGTCAACCTAGAAGTTAACCGACATGGTGGAAGAATTCCACTTTACTGTTAACTCCTCGGTTTGATTGAGAAGTGGTAAAACTCACGGAAAGTACCACTTCTCGGTCAAACCGAGAAGTTAACCAACAAGATGGAAGAATTCCACTTTACTGGTATTTATGTCAAGAATGACTGAGAAGTGGTAAAGTTAACCAGAAGTATCACTTCTCGGTCAAACCGAGAATTGAAATTAACCTACAAGGTGGAAGAATTCCACCTAAGGGTTAACTTCTCAATTTGACCGAGAAGTGGTAGTTCCGGTGAGTTTTCATTGGTCATGTCGTCAGCAGGACTAAATCTGAAAAATAAAAAATAAAAGAAATAGAGCAATATACTACTTATGTTGGGAATGAAAGTTATGAATCCAAATTGACGGACACTCCAAAGTCATAGGACCAAAAATGGAAAAAACTCTTATCCAAAACTTACTGTTTTTGGAATGATGAATCCGGAGAAGAGATTCCAGAAGCCATAGAATGCAGACGAAATTATGGCAGCAATGTTGTGGTTAGGAGTAACTGCAACTGTCATCATCCCATACAGTGTGAAGTATAGCAAAGTGAAGTACATGAAGAATATAAACCACAAGAACTTGGCCGCTGTCCACTCGAACCCAATCATGGCATACACTATTACACCATAGATGAGTGTTTGAACAAATAGATGTGGGAGCTCGATCACAACCTGAAAGATAGGATATATGGTTTACATTACAGGTTTAATTGAAATTTTTAAGCAGAAACTAAATGAAATGAAAGGGAATAAGTTGATGTGTGTGCCTGCCCAAAAGCATATGGTAGAGCTGAGTACATCCCAGCTGCTCTTTCCCTATAGAACACTGTCCTCTCGATGGCCACTACTGGCTGCACTGAAGTAGCATTTTGCACACCTAAAAACACAACCGCAGCATACATACAACCCATCGCGTTAAATAGATCTTGTTGTGTTTTCCTGAAATCAAATGGAAAAACCAAGAACAGTGGTCTGTCACAAGATGTTTCATTAAATTAAAAGATCATGTATGTGTTGGGCCGAGGCCGGTAAAAGGCTAATTCTAGCGATTGGTGGTTAGGGAATTGCTGGGTGGATGTTGGTGAATGGTCAAGTTCAATATCATGTCTCTCGAAAATATGGTGGTATATAAGGAAATAAAGTTGTCATGAGTTCGAGTTCCCGTAAGAGCAAAAACAATTAAGACTTGCAGGTGCTAGGAGGGGAATTGTTGGGCTAAGGCTGGTGAAGGGTCAAATCCAGCAATTGGTGTCTAGGGGAATTGTTGGGTAGAGGCCGATAAAGGGCCAAGTCCAGCAATTGATGACTAGGAGGATTGTTGGACAGAGGCCAGTGAAGGGTCAAGTCCAGCATCCTGCCTCTCGAAAATATGGCGATATAAGAAAATAAAGTTACTTTAGTATAAGGAAATAAAGTTGTGCCTTCACTACAAAATATTGTTTTTCGCGTAGTAACTGGGAGGGGAATTGTTGAGTGGAAGCCGGTTGAGCTCTAATTTTTGACGTAATGATAAGTGTGATCATAACAGTATGCATGTTAGTTTGGTTTCTGTATATGTATTACATGCAAGCAAATTTTATGTGATTTAACTCACCTTTTTGGGCCAATACCCCAAAATATTGTTCCAAACAATAGAGCATTGAATGTTGTGAACATAAGTCTGACTGCTGTATATGGAGGATTTCTCCAGTATGACCAATGCTGTTTCCAGAGGCAAGCCATGCACTGGGTAAAGAATGACTGAGAATACTTGGTGGGAAAGTATAGGTCTTTTGAACCCAGGGCAGGTTTACTTAGTTCTTGTATTAATGCTTTATTTCTCCTGAAATTAAAAGTGAATCAATTCAGTTTCTTGATGTTGAAACCTACAAGTACAGTTGTTTTATTCACAGTTTAGATACCTGTAGAGTTCTGAGTTCCTATAAACTTGTGCAAAATCAATGCCAAGACCTCCTTCTTGTGCTTCAGAAGTGATCTCCAACATCCAAGTTGCAGGGTTATAGCCTTCTCTAATCCTCTGGACTCCATTGATTGTCTGAGACAAAACAGAAAAGGGATGAATACAATCCTTAACATGAGCTAAACAGCAGAGAAACGTTTACTAACCTCGAAATACCTAATGAGTTGAGAACAATGGCGGCCTAACGGGCCTACATAGATCTCTTCCCCGCCTCGTTTCAGGAGCAGCAGCTGCAGGTATAGTCATGTTTAGCAGTATTTCAGGCTCACCGGTCTTCCTAAGCCCCGGGATTGCTCGTTTCAAAACATGAGATCAGAATTGAAGCTACTCACCTCATCAAAAGCATCGAATATGTCGATGCTGGGCTGATGGATGGTGCATACCACAGTTCTACCTGTATCCACTGTGTTCCTCACTGTTCTCATCACTATTGCAGCAGCTCTAGCATCTAGCCCCGAGGTTGGCTCGTCCATAAATATTATCGATGGGTTAGCCACAAGCTCGACAGCAATTGTGAGCCGCTTTCGCTGCTCAGTCGAGAGACCATTAACTCCAGGCAGTCCAACTAGTGCTTCTCTCAATGAGGTGAGCTCCACAAGGTCCATTACCTCTTCAATGAACATCTGCAGATTAAACAATTCATTCACTTTTAGTTTATCTTAAGCATCCAATATTTCCTAAACCATAGAAGAAGTAATAATATAAGCCTACTAAATTCCACCTCTCGGGTTGCAGTGTCGATTTCGGGAGGTAAACGAAGCCAGGCAGAATAGACCAAAGATTCATATACAGTTACATGAGGTGAATGGATATCCGTTTGCTCGCAATAGCCTGCTATTCGAGCAAATGTTTCTTGCTTCTTTGGATATCCCGATATCGTGATGCTTCCTTCTATATATCCACCGGTTTTCCTACCGGCCAAGACATCCATCAATGTGGTTTTCCCAGCCCCACTTATGCCCATTAGAGCAGTCAGAACTCCTGGTCTGAAAGCACCATTTATCCCTTTCAGAAGTACCAGCTTATCTTCAGTAAGACCTTGAGCTTTCATTTCCTGAAGATACATGTAAGCAAGCAATCAATTTCAACACTGTTAGGATCAAGGGCTTACCACTACGCCAAAAGACTTGACCTTTTAAGCCCTCTACTGACCTCCTCCCAACAATCCTACCATTACGCCAAAAGGTGTAGCTAATAGGGGTGTTGTGCTGGACTTGGCCTTTTAAGCCCTTTACTGGCCTCCGCCCAACAACCCTACCACTACACCAAAATGTGTAGATAATACTAATAGGGGTGTTGTGCTGGACTTGGCCTTTTAAACCCTTTATCGACCACCGCCCAAAAATAGACTCGAATCAGTGACTTGGCTCTGATACCACTTATTAAGATCAAACAGTTACTACTACGCCAAAAGTTATAGCTAGTAACAAATGCGCAACTTTATTTTCTTATACCGCCACACGTTTCCGAGACGATGGGTGCTAGACTTGGCCTTTATTGGCCTCCGCCCAACAAACACTCTAAGCACAAGTGATATATTACTTGCTGAATTATGGGGTTTGAGATTTACCATGGGCATATCTACTGCATATTTGATTTCATCAAAAGTTATACAAAGTGGTTCAAAAGGAAGAACCATTCCTCTTTTCCTGTTTGGATCAGCCTCCTTGACACTCCCAACTCTTGATGACAATGACCTGGAAGATACACTTCTCCTGACAACATTTCCTTTTTCTGCAAAATTATCCACTGAAACCATAAACTCCAATCCTGAGAAATAAGTAATTAAACCAGTGAGACTATGAGTTAAAACCCACCAGAAGTGCTTCCTCCTTTTAGCTCTAATTCAATAGGCTCCCCACTTTTGCAAGCATTCCTCTCTGCCAATGTCTCTTCTGATAACATTGCTTGAGGTTTCCCAAAAGCTGCATAAAAATGCCCAATTTACTGAGTTTCTCAATCATCATATAACATCTTAGAGGAAAAATACTTATTTGGTGAACTTAGCTAAGCGGCTTACGGTTGAGATAAGTGAGGGCCAAGCAGAATAGGAAATTGAGTAGAAACACATAACCTACAAGAGCTCCTACTCCAATCCAATACCAGTGCGCTTCAGGAAAAATGCCACGAGATCTCAAGACTGTTACTCCTAGTGTCTCTGAGGAGCCAGAAGGAACCTGCAAACAAAGTTGCAGACAGACTTTTTGTCATGTTTGAAAACATTAGTGTTGGGCAGAGACCGGTAAAAGCCAAGTCTAGCACCCGGTGGATGGGGGATTGTAGGGCGGAGGCCAGTAAAAGTTTTAAAGGAGAAGTCTAGCAACGGGTGATTCGGGGAAATGTGTGGCGGTATAAGGAAATAAAGTTGCATCTTCGCTACTAACTATAGTTTTTGGGGCAGCAGTAAGCGTTTGATCTAATCAGAGGTATCAGAATCAGGTCACAGGTATAGTGTCTTATCTAGCACCAGGGCAAGTCTCAAGTAGTGTCTTGTCTAGCACTAGGTGATAGCAATATAAGGAAATAAAGTTGCGCCTTCGCTATTAACTATAGCTTTTGGCATAATAGATGTAACAAGTGGTATCATAGTAGGTTACAAATACAACGTCTTATTTAGCACCAGGGCCAAGTCACAAGTAGTGTCTTGTCTAGCACCAGGTGACAGCAATATAAGGAAATAAAGTTGCGCCTTCGCTACTAACAATTTGCATAGTTTAAAATCAGTGAATATATCATTCCGCCTCGTACTTACATGTCTCCAACTCTTCCCAAGATATTCGTTCACCGATATAGCATTTTGTGCATACATGAGAGGTGAGATCCAGTATCCCCATATCCACCACTTCTTCACCTCATCTGTCAGAGAAACAGCAGAACTCTTATTACTGAAGAACATTTGGAAGAGCAAAACCAAATGAGTTGAAGTTGTCCTTTATCTACCTCGGGACAAAATGAATCCACCAAGCACTAGAACCAAAATCAATGCACATGAACCAAATGTGTTTGCAACTATTACACTTCTTCCAGCTGCTGCTGTTAAGCGAAACAACGCTGAAGCCATCTGGTTAACACATATAAGGAGGAACAACTGCTTGAAAAACCTGCCATTATCAATCTTGATTTGATCAGATGAAAGAAATTTCCATTATCTTTGCTGACAGGAATGGACTAGAATTATTAGTCGTTACTGTTATGGAATATATATTTTGAAACTTGTTTCCTATTCGAAGTCCTTCTAGCAGGACTTTGTATTCTCTTTTCTATATGACAATATAAGACAGCATATTCAGAAATCTTCTCTTTACTTTCGTAACAGTTACCTTCCAGCGTCTGGGTCAAATCCAATGGCATAATATGTCATACAGACCCATATAGCAACTTCTACAAGTGTGACAGGGATTTTAAGGATCCAAGTAGGCAAAGCATACGCCCATGGTGGAAAGAAAAGCAGGTCGCGTTGCTTGTAAAAAGCGGGAAGTTTCAAGATACTAAGGGCAAGCTCTGAGAACCCATTGAACATTGTCATAATCACTGCAAAAAACAAAGCTCCCATGAAAACAGTACCATCTGCTATCGAATTCTTTGGCATCTCGGTTCGTAGAAACACTGTCATTGCCACGAACGCCATTAGGATTAGCTGGAACACAACAAAATTGGCAAGTTAGTAACAACTATGAAGTGTCAAGCCCGGGATAAAAGCAGTGTATGGTATGCAGCTCACTTGAATCATCTTGAATATGTAGACAAAAGAGTTCCTCTTCATAAGCAGGAATTCTCTAGATGCACAGGCTTTCAAGAGCTCCTTCTTGTTAACACCATACTTCTTGTTAGTAAGAGCTGCAGGGTGGCTCTTGGATTTGTCGAAAGGAACAGCTAGCTCGTCGCCTAGTTTCTTTCCAACGTGAAATGACTGAAATGCTTCAGAGAATTCCCGGACAGTGATGAACTTGTATGCTTCCTCTCTACGCATCCAGTACTGCTCTTGATCTTTCCTCGACGTCACCTATAACAACCCATAGTTCAGAAATTGTATGGACGCAATTTTTTTTTTTTAGTACTACTGACTCTGTTACAATGTAGTATCTGTTCATAACTACTTTCTCAACCTACTGAAGTACAAAGAGACAGCAGCGCCCAAATTAGTCAACAATAAAGGAGTAAAAAAAAACCCTTTTTTTTTGTGATAGGCTTACTTCTTGCAAGAAGTCTGCTACTCCTTTTCTCTCGGGGCATTTGAAGCCCATGTGTTCGAAGAATTCTAGCACGTTATCTCGAGGTCCTTGGTACACAACTTGCCCGTCAGACAGAAGAATTATGTCATCGAATAACTCATAAGTCTCGGGTGCAGGCTGCAGGAGTGAGATTACAGCTGTTCCCTGGAGAATGTGGATGGATTGCCTTATTGAATTTACAATCTGGAAAGTGGTGGAACTGTCTAAGCCAGTTGATATCTCATCCATGAATAGTGCTCTTGCAGGTCCAACCAGCATCTCCCCTGCACCACATTTGATAATAACTTTCAGAAGCTTTAAATTAAATTTATCATTTATGATGAATTCAGCTGGATAAGCTTTCCCTGTAGTTTTCTATCTTCAGATTTTTAGAGTGAAAATAAGTAGAAACAGGAATACTACTTTTATGCTATTTATTAATGTCTGTTAACTTTGTTGGGCTTCCTTTTGCTCTAACCTGTTGTTAACCTTTTTCTCTGACCCCCAGAAATCCCTCTAATCATTTCATCTCCAACCAAAATATCAGCACAGACTTCAAGCCCCAAAATCTGCAGATACAAATTAAAGCAGAAAACAGTAAATGCATCTACATTCTTTTCCATATTAAAAATAAAAAAGTTAACTCTAATTTTGGTCCTATATTTATAGGTGACGTTTTTCTGTTGTTCCTAGTATTATTGTGGCATGATTAGTTTTGGTCCTCCATCAACAAACATGTTTAAATAGGTTAAATATGAGGGCATTGCAGTTTATTCAGTTATATTAGATTTATATGTGGCATTCCACTGTTGCGGAGGCTCAGGTTGTGGAGGCACTACTGCGGAGGCACGGATTGCAATTGAAGAAGATAAGGGACTCTACCTGTGAATTAGGGATTTTTTTTCAAAACAATAGAAGTAAAAAATTTATCAGGTCAACCCACTTTGTATAAAAAGACTAAAATTCCCTAATATTTAATGCATTTCAATAGGTTTACTGACCCATGACTAAAAATGATCATGCCACAATAATATTAGAACCAACAGGGGATGTTTTAAAAGAAAAAAATAACTAAAAATGGAATAACACAGATAAAAATAGGACAAAAAATGGAATTAACTCGTATAAAAAAATTTAGGCCTGGTTCATCCTTACCTTGAGAATATAATCTGTGACTACACTTGCTTCTTGTCCTTCAATTGATATTGCCTGTAGAGCATAAACCACTCAGGGAACTAAGCATTTCTCATAACATTATTACCCAATTATCAGCACTTTCAGTTTTCAAGATTTCCACACCTTCATGTAAACATCAATATCAGGATCTGGTTTAATGTTTAGCTCCTTTTCTCTCCTGGAAAGCTCTGCCAGCATTTCTGCATGTTTCCCAAATAGTAAAAGCAATAAAAGAAGGGAATGCATGCATAAAATAGAGTAATAAAAACCTTCAAATTCAGCATGGTTAGCTCACCGACCATAACGATGCCCAACTCCTTGGCATCTAGCAGAAAAAGCTAAAGTTTCCCTCACTGTCATTTCTCCTATGTGAAGATCATGTTGATTAATATATGCAGATGTTCTTCGCGGTACAAACTCAGTCATTTCGTGGCCATTGTATGTCACTCTCCCACTAACCTGAGGTCAAATAGTTAGCATATATAAATTCAGCGAATATTGTTGGGCGAAGAACAGTAAAGGCCAAGTCTAGCACCGAGTGGCAGGGGGTTTGTTGGGTAGAGATGGATAGAGGACTTAATAGGGCGGTTGGTTGGAAAGAACGGATTATGAGGGAAATGAATTGTAATTCGGTAGAAAATGAATAAGGTAAGAATAAAGTAAGAATTCAAATTACAATGTTTGATATGGATGAATAGTATTATTAGGAATGAGAAGAGATGTGGTATAAAGACTAAAATATCCTTACGTAATAATAATCCTAATAATAATCAAGGGTAAAAAAAAGTCTTTTTCTTTCTTTTCCCTTTCCATTCCCCATTGAATTGCAATTTATATGGGGAGGGTATGAATTGCAATTTAACAAAATAGGGAATTTTAATTTGGTGGAAATGCAATTCCCTCTCACCAAACATAGTAATTCGGTTGGCCAAAGAATTGTGTTGTAATTGAATTGCAATTATATCCAACCAAAAAGCCCAAGTCTAGCAGCCACCACCTCGAAAATGTGATGGCAATGTATAAGGAAATGAAATTACGTCTTCGCTATTAGCTATAGCTTTTGACGATAGTGGTAAGCTTTTAATCCTATCAAGTAATATCAGAGTCAGGTCACAGATTACAAATACAGAGTTTTGAGCCTTCATTAACCTCTGCTCCCATACCTTTAGATCTGAATCCAGTTTTCCTGCTAATGCTAGCAACAAAGTTGTTTTACCCGAACTAGGTGGACCTAACAGCAGTGTCATCCTGCGCAATCCAATAAATTAATCTTTCTAAAAAGAAACTCAACTTCAAAGAAATGAGACGTCATCTTTTTTTTTTCCTTTCTTGTTTTGTTTTGTTTACCTTGCAGGCTTGATGATTCCACTGACGTCATGCAGGATTGGCAATGGCTTCTTTCGATTTGGAAGAATACGTAAATAATTCATGAAAGCCTTCAAAGAAAAAGCACGAGTTGTGAAGAGAGATTAAATATTAGTATCAAACTTTTATCAATATCAGTAACAAAAACACAACTTTATTTTTTTATGAACTGTCACACATTATTAAGAGACAGGTGCTCTGAACTTGACCCTCTACTCGTCTCCGCCCAACAATCTCCCAACCAAATGATGTTAGACTTAATCTTTACCCAACTCCGCCCAACACAAAAGGAAGTTGAGTTACCTCTAAAATGTTTGCTGTGAAGTTGAATATGGTGGGAAGTGCTCTGCTGCCGACATAAGCTTCTGCATCAACATTCAAATGCTCAAACCGAACTTCAATGGTGGGAAGATCAATACCCACCCTGAACCATCCAAAACAAATCAGAACCAAAAAAGGAAAATTATTAGGATCAGGCATTTATTACTACCTGCCAAAATCTATCTATAGTTAGTAACAAAAGACAAAATATTTCCTTATAAACAGTCATCCCATTTTCGAGACGCTAGTGCTGGACTTTGTATTTGAAGTCCTTCATCAGCATCTTCAGCTCAGCAACAAAAACTAAGCATAAAATGAAATGTTTTAGAGCAGACCTGTCGGTGCGGTGCTTGAGCTTGAGCAAGAACCGCTCGTTGTCTTCCTCGGCGATCCTGACGAGCCGCTCCAGGAGGCTCCTCTTCTCCGCCACGCCCAGCTTCTCTACGTCGATTTCCTTGGGGCCTCCTTCTTCCTCCCCCGCCAGAATCCCTCGCCTTATGCGAAGGTACGTGGGGAGCTTCTCTATGGCCGCCCATTTCAAGGCTTCTTCGTCGTCCTCTGCCGCTTCTCGCGACGACCTGGAGAACACCTCCACGCCGCTGCTCCTCCACACGTTCGAACTGCTCAAGCGCGCGCTACTCACTCTCAAGGCCTCGCCTCCCTCCATTCTTCTCTCCTCAAACTCTACTACTCTACAACCACTGAAATCAAATTATATTATATACTCTGTTTTTTCTCTGTTGTATTTTTTTTAAAAGTTTATTTATGGCATGAAAGTACTCAGTATGGGTCTAACTTTTCTATATTTTAACTTTCGCCAACTATCATTGCAGATTTGCAGTTTGACCATACCTTTACTATACTATTTCAAATAGATGGTCTTATGATTGGTGGATCCATGGATTATTTAGACAGAAAAAGATTGAGAAAGTATAAAACATATTACATCGTAACAAATTATGAATATTTAAAAATTGAGAAAATTGTAATTTATGCCCCTCACAAATATGCTAATTATCAATGTTACCCTTGAATTATTAGTAGTGTAAATGTTGTCCCTCAATTTTTAAAAACATAACATGTATTGCCCTCCCCTAATAAAAAGAATGAGAAACATTGTTGTTTGCAAGAGGATAACAAACGAAGAAAGAAAAATGCAATGAAAAAACATGTTTTTCAAACAGGAAAAACAACAGATAATCATATTTACACTAATAATTCAGAAGAAGGCAATACATGTCACATTTTGAAAATTGAGAAACAATATTTATATAT
The DNA here is from genome assembly GCF_003576645.1 of Ipomoea triloba. Taxonomy (NCBI): domain Eukaryota; kingdom Viridiplantae; phylum Streptophyta; class Magnoliopsida; order Solanales; family Convolvulaceae; genus Ipomoea; species Ipomoea triloba. The sequence goes on along the minus strand of NC_044916.1, from coordinate 10,693,808 downwards.
CACTAATAATTCAGGGTGACATTGATAATTGACATATTTGTGAGGTCATAAATTATAATTTTTTCAAAAATATATTTTGATTTTAAGTATGGGTTTTATGGACCAAGTGTATCTTATCTTTATCATGAATTTCTTTTCTTCCATAATTAACAATAATTCTCATTTTTTTTCAATATTCGCATTTCTCGGAGACTATTACATGTTACTAAAATTACTAAGTCACAAGGACTATTTATTACTCATTTACTCCTTTCCTATTACTAAGTCGAATTTGTTTTTTCTTTTTAGTATAGAATTTGTTTATTTAAATATGTAACTCAAACTATATCAATCCAAGATAATATAGAATATTCATTATAATTGTTACTAAAATAAATGTTTGCTACTTTGTCTAAATACTTAGTCTAAAAATGATAGTCTAAATAAATACTACTTTTGGTTTGAATTTTTCTAGATATTATTAATTCTCTTTTGAGTAACATTGTAATTGTCTACTTAGTCTAAAAACGATAGTCTAAACAAATACTACTTTTGGTTTGGATTTTTTCTAAGTATTCTTAATTCTCTTTTAAGTAACATTGTCACTGTCTTCATCTTCACTATTTGTCCTCTTCCTTTTTGTTGGTAGTTTGTTATTTGCAGTTGGGTTACTATTGGTAGCATATATAACAACGTCATGCAATGAGATGGTTTAAAAAGAACATAATGGACAATGTAATGAATATTAATGGATGAATTTGAATGTAAAGAATCTTTCCATTAGAGAAAATAAAGATAATATAACTAATGAAATTATTTTTCTTATTTAATTTATTGATAATGAATACTTTTAAAAAAAAAATAAAGGCATTGCACATAATTCTAAATTAAAGAAATGCATATGTATCATTTTTTGTTGTAACTACTAATTTATTTAATTCAATAAGAGTAAAATAGAGTTACCCCGCTTCAATTTGTTGGTTATTTGAATACTCTTTTTGTAAACAGATCCCTCAAGCAGTTAAGATAATTAGCTTCAAACTATTTTTTTTTTATTTTTGTTATGATATTAATAAACTACTTGGTAAATAAATATATAACATGATTTTGTATTATAAATTTGAAATTTAATTATAAGATAGTGTAAAAAGAAGATAATGGACATTGTAATGAATATAAATTGATAAATTTGAATGTAAAGAATCATTACATTGGAGAAAATAAAAATATTGGGCTTGTTTGGTAAATAACGGATCCGCCATTTTGGCAACATGGCGGTTTGGAGCAGTGGATTGCTCCAAACCGCCATTTTTGCAAATGCTGCATTCTGCAACATTTGCATATGGCGTTTTGGGCAAAAAATAAATTTTTCCCAAAGCACCCCTGATTATTTTATTTTTTTTTTTAAAAAAAAACTTAGAATTGATGAGCCTTTTCGACCCCTCAATGTTGCCCCAGATGGGCAAAGAAAGATTAAAAAAGAATTGAAGGCTTCATTCCCACCTTTCCCATCGATGTGGGATGGTGGAAAAAGTGAGAAAATGTACAACACAAATATGCACCATTAGGTATACATCACCAAAAAACACACCACTAGGTATGCAAATATACACCCAAGGTTGAAAAAATCATTAGGCGCCTAGGTTTTTTTTTTTTTTTATAAATATTTTAAGTGTTATTAATTGTAAAGTGTTTAATATTGTAAGTCTTTACACTTTAATAGTTAAATAGTTAATACTTATTAAGTTATTAGTTATTATTTATTTATCATTAGTGCATTACTTATCAGTTTAATTTAGCTATTACTTATTATTTTAGTAAATTATTACTTATTAGTTATTACTTATTAGACAATTAGAGTATTAGTTAATACATTATAACATTAAAAGTTTAAATGTTTAAGATTTATAATTAAAGAAAAAAAACGCTCAGCCGCCCGGCAGTCCAGGCAGGCTAGGCGGCCTAGGCGCCCGGCCGCGGAGGAGGCCGATTTTGGCATTCCTCAACGCGGTTAGGCGTTGCCTAGCGCCTAGATCGGCGCTTAGGCGCGATTTTTGCAACCATGTATACACCACATAGTGTTCGAAAATATACAATTAGGGGCAGCAGAGTTATGGTACATTATTTTGGGTGTGTTGTGTGTTTTTTGGTATTTTTGTATATTTTCATTGTTGTGCATTTTCTAACATTAAGTGGTGAATATTTGTATACTTAGTGGTGTATACTGCACAGGAAAGTGCGACAACATTTGATCAGATTTATTTATATATATATATAATCTTATGGTTTAATGTGATTCAAAATATCACAAAATATTATCCTAAGTCCTTACCTAATAAATAAAGTCCGTGTCCTTGTTAGTAAAAACTTTATTACTAGTAATATGTACTCCGTATTTGATTATGATAACTCTCTAATCTACACCCCCCCCCCCTCCCCCCTCATATATATATATATATATATATATATTAATTTCAGGTGTGGCCGTGCTCTCCCGTGCGGCCGTGCGGTCACACACTACTCAATGTTACGAAATACACCACTCAATGTTAAGAAACACACCACAATTAAACACACCACAATGTTAAGAAACACACCACAGTGGTGTGTTTCTTAACATTGAGTGGTGTATTTCGTAACATTGAGTGGTGTGAACTGCACGGCCGCACGGGAGAGCACAGCCGCACTTGATCATGAATCTATATATATATATATATATATATATATATATATATATATATATAGATAGATAGATAGATAGATAGATAGATAAAGGATTCTGTGAAACAATTGACTTAGGTGAAAAATATGATGAAATTGTAGCTGTAGATTGAGTATAGATCAAGGGTTCAAATTGGAGATTTTTTTTTTTAAAAAAAAAAAACGTTGTGGCATTATTGTAATTTTGTGTAAGTTATTTTTTTTGCCTTCTAGTGCACATTTTTCCTTCTTTCAGTGCACATTTTTATGTCATATAGTGCACATTTTTCTTTCTCTAGTGTACATTGTTATGTCATACAGTACACATTGTTCCTTCTTCCAGTGCACATTGTTATGCCATATAATGCACATTTTCCTTTCTTCCAGTGCACATTATTATGCCATACAGTGCACATTGTTGTGCCATACAGTGCACATTATTCCTTCATCCACTGCACATTTTTATGCCATACAATGCACATTGTTGTGCCTTCTAGAGCTTTATTTTTTTAATTGTAGATGGCGAACTTTTTTTAAATATCAATTAATCTTGATCACTAATTACTAATTTGAATTGAATATTGTTTGCTTGTTTATTATTTATGGTCGTTTATGATTTGTGATGATGCTACTATATTAAATTTAATTTTTCAATAATTGTTTCACATTTTTGTGCCTCCAATGCGTATCTTTTGCCTTCTAGTGCACATTTTTCCTTCTTCTAGTACACATTATTGAAGTTCGTAGATGGCGAATTTTTTTGATCTACAGCTGAAATTCTATCTCACTCCTCACCTGGGGCTTCTATCTCACTCGAACCCCTATATATATATATACACACACACACATACACTAATAAGAGCCAAAGAAAGTTAGGCTTATAATGGGTAGAAAAAATGACTGTCAAATTATTAAATCAAATGAATGGTTCAGATTATTTAGATTTATATTTTTCCTTGAGATTTCATAATTTATCGTTAATTAAATGATTTTCCGTTAAATATTCTCTTCTCCGTTAACTTTTAACTTATCCATTAATTTCTATAAGAAAGGTCTTAGGTTCGAACCCATCCCAATCAAAGTTGGCATGTTGTTGAACATATACTACGAATATGTTAGAGTATATTTTTTTTTTTGAAAATTGTTAGAGTATATTATTCGAAAGTAAGTACCTCGTTTTATTACTCTTATTAAATTAAATAAATTAGTGGTTACAACAAAAAAAAAATAATACATATGCATTTCTTTAATTTATAATTTGATGTCGACAATGTTTTTATTCAAAAAAAATTTTATTATCAAAACATTTTAAAAGAGATATAATTTTATTAGTTATATTGTCTATATTTTCTACAATGCAAGGATTCCTTACCTTCAAATTTATTAATTAATTATATTCACTAGATTGTTCATTGTTTTGTTTTACACTATCTTGTAATTAAATATCAAAGTTATACTACATAATAATGTTATGTATTTATTTAAAAGTATTATGTTAATAACATGGAAAAAAAATTTAAAAAACAGTTTGAAACCAATTATATTAACTACTTAAGGAAGATTTATTGACAAAGAAGACATTCAAATGACACAATAAATTGATTTAAAACTCATTATTAAAAATGACAATGTAGGGCAATAGAACATTGTGACACACTTGATGCATTGAAAAGATTCTGAGACTACAACATTGCTAGAATCAATCTTTCAAATTCAGAAAATGAAGAAATTTCAAAAATAGCTACTGTTGTAGCATTCATTAATCCTGTATGTAAAATACTTATTGCGCATTCTTTAAATATATTAGATATAAATTTGCAATTTATTTCATTTTCTATCATCAACCTGCTTGTATTAATGACAAAATCAACATCAATCTTGACAACAAAAATAATTAGTATATAGGATGTAGTCATCCACTATTCAAAAATGTTTATGTACAAAGTGACAAACTATTTAACTACATGCATTATAATGAAAATGCGGCAGTGGGTACTCCAAGATTAGTATCAAATCAACAACAAAAAAAAAAATTAACACACAGACACACAAAATCAAGTACTACACTCATTCATACTAATTCCAAAAATATGAACTTCAAAATAAACATGTGCAAAATAGATGTACAAACTGTTGATGAAACTGGACATATTGCACCATCAGTATTCGGACTACCTGCAAAGTTATTGTTGTTACTATCAAGTAAACAAGTTATGAAACTAGAAAAAAATGTATTACTCATTAACCTTCTACAAATATAATAATATTAATATTTTGTTCAATACTTTCACATGAGAATGTATGACACACATCTCACATCACATGAAAAATATAGGGGGGAAAACTACTACTGCTAAGTATCAATAAGTGCTTGCAAGATCAAGAGTTCATAGTACAACTAAGATCTCACTCATATATACAAACACAACGAGACAAATCCACAACTTTCTACATCATAATCTCATTGCATGACGATGCCCTTTATACTACCACAATAACTCAATTGCACATGAAATATTACCAAATATCAATAAATAAATTTAAAAAAAAAAAACAAGTACCGAAGATAAAGACAATGACAATGCTACCCGAAAGAGAATTAAAAAGACTTAGAGAAATTCAAACGAAAAAGTAGTATTTATTTATACTATCATTTTTAGACTAAGTATTTAAATTAACATTTTTACAAAATTGTAAACATTTATTTTAGTGACAATTATAACCAATCTCTCATATATTATATTGCATTCATAAACTTTGAATTAACGATTTAAATAAACAAATTCAACATTCAATTACATATGCATGAATATCTCCTATATAATCTTGCATTGATATACTTTGAAATACTTATTTAAAAATAAACATTGGGCATCATCTCATTCGCGCAATGCTTGTGAAAATCTAGTATATATATAAGAGCCAATAAAGTATAACGGGAATTAACAAATATCCATTCAATTATTTGATGAAATGGATGATTCAAATTATTTTGATTTTAGTATTTTATTTAAAGTTTCTTACTTTATTCTCTATTATATTATTTTCTTATACTAACTATTTATTTATTATTCTTAACTTATTTATTTATATAAAAAGTCTTAGGTTCGAACCTCACTCCAATAAAAATTTTCATACGAAACTATATCAAAAGTTCTATTATAATAAACAAAAAAAAAATCTATTACAAACTATATCAAAGGTTCTATTACAACAAAAGAAAAAATTGAAAATCATAAATAAACAAAGAATAAATAATTAGTTTAACATATTAATGATTTCTATTACAAACTATATCAAAAGTTCTATTACAACAAAAGAAAAAATTGAAAATCACAAATAAACAAAGAATAAATAATTAATTTAACATATGAATGAGTAACAAATAAGGCATACAAAATGAAACCGAGTGATATATCTAAAAGCCATATACGTTAAAAGTATATTAAATATAAAAAGGTAAACTTTGATAATTAAACGAAATGATTATATATATATATATATATATAAAGAAAAAAAAAAGAAAGAGAAATGATTACATTGAAAAAGTTGATTTGAAGAATAGACAAAGAGGCAACTACCACTAACATAATAAGAGGATGAGATTCTAGAAAAACTGATAATGGTAACATATTACATGTATGTGTAGGGATTCCAATGGCTAAAAGGTCCATTATTTCATGATGCTGTTTTGTTGGTAGGCAGAGAGTTGGTGGGTTTATTTTATATAATAATAATGATTTATTTAACTAAGATGCCGCCATTTCTTTAGGAAGTTTCTTTAATAACTACTATATATTACATCGTTTAGAGTATCTATGTGTAAGCCAAATTTGAGCTGGTATCATGATACCATCTCGAACTTTTAAAAATAAATTAATTAAAACAAGAAGAGAAAAGAATTGTTTTAAATTTGTAGGGTAACATGCATGTAATTATATTAAATACTACGTATTAGAGTTTATTCTACTTTTGTCCTAAATTTATAAATGTCAATTTATTTTTAATCATTTTTTAAGATCATCAATATTTAGTTTTAGTATTATTGTGGCATGACTATTATTGATTATCTGTCAACAACATCGTTAAAATATCATTAAATACAAAAGCATTTCGATCATTTTTATAATCTATTTTTTTTTTTTTGGATTTTTGCCCAATGGTATCCCTCCAGTCGGTAGTCCCAACTGTCTGCACACTAAGTGGTAGGAGACTAACCAAATGGTTTGCTCCATTCACATCGGTGGGGATCGAACCCCAACCTCATGCTTAAGGGACAAGGTGCTGAACGACCATGCCAACCCTGTTGGTAAAAAAAAAAAATCTATAATTGAAGATTGAAATGACTTTGTATTTAATGGCATTAAAACTATTTTGTTGATAGAGAACAAAAAAATTGTCATGCCACAATAATACTAGGACAAAATATAGATGTTCTGATAAGAAAAGACTAAAAGTGGACTTCCACTTATAAATTTATGACAAAAAATGAAATTTACACTAAAATTATTGTAGCCTTTTTACATGCTCACAATTTGACATATAATGAATCTTATATTTAATTTCCCGCAGTAAAACTAAATTCATGATGTTATTATTATTATTTTTTAGTACTATTGACTCTATTACATAATATAGTATCTGTTCATAACTACTTTCTCAATCTTTTTTTTTAGTACTATTGACTCTATTACACAATGAACCTACTCCCTTCCATATGGGAGTGACACCGAATACCATTAGACCACAAAGTCACATTATTTATTATTATTATTATTATTATGTAGAATTATTATTATTTTAATTATTTTGTGAATTCGGTCTTAATCCGTGGTCATATAAATTAATTCACAAGCAACTAATGGAAAGTTGTGTGTGTAACGCTTGAATCTAATGAAAATAAAGCTTCCCCTGCAAATTGTGTATCAATCTTAATCATTGATCTAGGAAATTTAATAGATGAAAATAAGGAAAAAATAAGTGAAAAAAAAAAAGAATGATATTTTCATAATTATTACAAACATTATATGTATTTTCAAAAAAAAATAATTACAAACATTATATGTTTATTTAGAAAAGCTTGCGAGTGCATCAGCAAATAACTAAATTTACACTTAAATATGTAAAAGTGCATCAAGCTAAGTGCAATGTTAGTAAACAATGGATGCACTCTCAAGTATTTTTCAGTGCACAAATGAAGTTTGTAATTATTACAAAAATGTCACCATATTTTTTTCATTTTCTCATTATTTTTCAACAGTTAGATCTTCCATAAAGACGCACGATTTGTTTGCACTTCTCACTTGATCATATATTTAGTTTAATACAGTTTAGAAAAAAAATGATTAATTGGATTATGGAAAAAGAAAGTAATACAGTAGTTTAAGAGATATAACACATTCAAAAGTTTTTCAAATTTACAAATGTTGAACAACATATTATGTGATTTTTTTTTTTTTACATGACTAGTAATCTCTATTAATAAAATAGAAATGAATTAATAATAGTTATTATTTCTTCATTTCAAGATCCAAAAAGATAAATTATATAAGAACTGAAACAATTTAAATAACTTCAAAAACTATCAATTAGTATAGAAAATAAAAACTAAAAAGCGATTTAATACTTCTCAATTTTTACCTTTTAACTTAATACCAGCAAATTTACAATGATTGCCTTGTTTGGTAATCAGCGGTTAGCAAATAACAGATAGCGAATTGCGTTAGCGGGTTTGACGAGCGAATTGTATTAGTGGCTTATAAAAAGATATTAGATAAATTTAACTGTTTAATGTTAGCGATTAATTGGTAAAAGATACAAAAGAACATTCATAGTAGTAGTAGTAGTAAATTTAAAAAAAAAAAAAGTGATGTAGATCTTGAAGAAAATAAAAAGAAGGCATTGAGCTCCCCTTATTTCCCCTGTCCATCCGACTCTCACATGGGATGGACAGGAGAAGAGAAGCCTCCGACTTCATTATTAAAGAAGCATGAGGTTTTTCTTTTAATAAAAAAAAATACTGAGTAAGAGCATTTTGGGGTTAAAGCTGCAAAATGTAACGTTTTGGAGCCACACTACTAATTACTAAATAACTTCTTTTCTTTTTTTAGAATAAAAGATTAATTCATTAAATCATGAACAAGAATGTCAACAAGAAAAGATGGAGGAATGTCAAACCATTCCCCGCAACCTGACTCAGAAAATGCCTCTCGAGCAACAGTATGAGCGGCACAATTCGCAGATCGCTTTGCAAAATAGAAAACAACATCATTTATCTCAGATGCTAATTCTCGAACATCATCAACCAAATAACCAAAAGCAGAATTAAATGAAGGAGAACGAATAGCATGAAAAACAATCTGTGAATCCATTTCCACGTCTACCATTCCCATGCCTGTATTTTTAAGCCAACTTAGAGCTTCACATAAACTCAAAGCTTCGTCTTCTTTAACCATATAATTCCCTGGCATACACATATTCTTAGTTGCAAGAAAACTTCTTAGAAGTTTGATTTAGTCAAATCGCTAAAAATGATCAAGTATGCTAAAAATTGACAAATTAAATTTAACCAAACAAGTCCAATGTATCGTCATCATATTCACCATTTCAGTCTCATTGTCATTATAACCATTTAGGAGTGGTGAAACTATGACAATTCGAAAGAGATTCATGCAATGCAGAAATTTATACAAATACGAATACTGCTACAAACATTTAGAAAATATTTTAAAATAATATTGGTAAAGAATAATTACAAATATAAAATGACTTGTTTGGTAAAAATACTTTACACAAAAGTTAATGGAACAATTTTAACAAATCAACCCACTAAGATAATGTATTCAATTTTATATAAATTTCGTACAAAAGTTTGTCCCATTCCTCCATTCTTGGACAAAAGCATATTATGACAAATTATTGCTCCATTATTGCTAGACCAAGGTTAGGAGAGAAATGAAGACTCGGTGCACGCGTTGTTTCATGACGCTCGGTTATTCGCATGCAGTGATTATGCTATAGACCCGAGTCCACATTGTAAAGTGGATCTGAATTTATGTTCACAATTTCATATAATTCCATATTCATAATTTCATAACTCCATGTTCATGGAACTGTGAACATAGAGTTATGAAATTGTGAACATAAACTCGGGTCTACCTTGCAATGTGGACCCGGATCCATGGCATAACTACTGCTTCTCCAAATACTGTTTACTGAACTAGTGAGTTAAGCCCATGCGCGGTGCTATTTTCTCACTAAAACCAAGCTTGTTGACAGAATTATGAGCTTTGGATGCTTAATAATGCATTAGGGAGGATTGCAAGTATTTTGGAAGATGATTCTTTTGGGATTAGCTGCCTAGGATGCAATGCTTACGTACGTGAGTCGTCATTTGTGACCAACCGACTACTCCCCATCCCTTTTTGATATTTTTTTTTAAAAAAAATCCATATACCAACCTAGCCTAACATAAAATAAAAGTGAAACAAAAGAAACTAGGGGTGAATTCAAGAATTTTTCTAAGTGAGGGCGAAGTTTAAATAAAATATCAAGCCCTCCCAGCCACCCTCTTGTGAAATGGTAGAAAAAGCTAAAATAAATGGAGTTGTTACTGGTGCGGCTGATTTCATAACATATGATATTAAATTTTAAGGAACAATCAACTAAACTACTTTTTTTTTTTTTTTGAATACTGCTGACTCTATTACAATACAGTATTTATATATATATTTTAAGGAACAATCAACTAAACTACTTAAACATCTGTATATATATTTACTTTTATATATAAGTCAGTGTTATAATATGTATATATATTATATATACATACATATAAGGAGTGGGGAGGGAAGGGGTGAGGGGCCCATCTGGATTCACCCTGAGAATAACATAGCAATAACTATTTTATTTTGTCAAAATTCAAACTAAAGATTAAAAAGCACATTACATTTCGATCTGGACCTCAACATTTAGCTTACAATATATGAACACTGCATGTCCTTAATTCCTTAAATTTTGTGGGATCCGTGGGTTATTGTTCTTGATTGGGTTTTGTATAAGAAAACTTGTTTTCCTGTTCTATTGTACGAAACTGTTCTATTTTTCGGTTAGTGGGGGTTTATTCAACCTGCAGGCTGCAGGTGAATAAAATTTTTGAATATAAAAACTAAATTAAAATTCTAATGAATACAAAAGAATTTATAAAGTTGTACGAACAAGAAGCAAACAATGAAGAGTTTAAGCGGTGGCTGTGAAACCTAACTCGTCCTCGCTAGTATCTTTGGAATCGAGTTAATGGCTAATTGATCAACTCATCTTTAAAAAAAAAAAAAAATTCGCCACCTATAATCTATAACAATGCATGTGCTCTATAAGGTAAAACAATATGCACTAGTAAAAATATGCACAGTAAGACATAAAGATGTGAAACAATTATTGAAAAGACTAAATTTAGTACATGATCTTCAACACTAATCATAAGCAATCACAATATTCAATTAAAATTAGTAATTAGTGATTCATTAAAGATCAAATGCTCTTTTTTTTAAAAAAATATAACACCTACAATTTTAAGAAAATGTGCACTGGAAGCTAAGGCACAACCATGTGCACTGCAAGGCACAACCATGTGCACTGCAAGGCACAATCATGTGCACAGGAGGAAAAAATGTGCACTCTAAGGCACAAAGATGTGAAACAATTATTGAAAAGACTAAATTTAATACATGATTTTCAACACAAATCGTAAACGATCAAAATATTTGTTGGTCCCAGTGAGGAGATGAGGTACAAGTCTAGGAATATTTAAACTTTGAGGATTACTATTCTTTTTTTTTTTTTTGAAAACCAAAGATAATTGCATTAATTCAAATCCGAAAGAAGGGTGTTACAAATGATAGGAGGAGGGTTCGTGAACCACTCCGAGCAACCAACAATAGAAACAAACTGTCTAGTTAACAAATGGGCAGCCTGATTCGCAGATCACTTCACAAAGACTAAACAACACTGAGCAAATCAGCAAACATACTCATTAAATTTTTAATATCAGCTAAAATGAGATGAAAGGAAGACCCCCCATCATTAGAATAGAAGCTCTGTACCACTTGTTGGGAATCAGACTCAACAATAACAGAACCTTGAGTGTGTGAACTGAGCCAGCTTAGTGAATCACTGATTGCCAATACTTCTGCCTCTCTAGAACTGAAAGTGCCTCCCCTGCTAGCACCTCTGACTGCCACAAACATCCCATTATCATCTCTAAGTACGCATCCAACTCCCATGCAGCCACCGGACAAGTTGATGGCTGCGTCCACGTTTAATTTTACTGAGCCCTACTGCGGCTTTACCCACTAAACAACTGGCGGAATGGTGTCCTTGTTATGACTTTCCTCCGATGTCGCTGCAAACCATGCTGTATAATAAGATTTAGACCTGAAGATCAGACCATCAATAGGCTCCCTAGCGTGGTTGTTCCAGACCATGTTGTTCCTAAGATTCCATATGTTCCAGCAGACAATTGAGAGGATGCGGAACTGCTCCTTGGAGAGTACATCCAAGGTGATGCACAACCACAATTGAAAGTCGTCCGCGGCATGTTGGGTGAAGTGGAATTGTAGGTGATTCCAACAAGCCTTGGCGTAGGTACAATCGGCCAAAATGTGAGCGACGGATTCGGTACTGTTGCTGCAGAGGATACAATTTGATATCTGCTATTTTGTACAATTATTCACCCCTTATTCTAGTTGTTTTGAAGGTTATTTTCTGTATCCTAGTGAAATTTGGAATTGTTTGTGTGTTATATTGTCCAAGTGCTGAATTATCTACAAGGAACAACAAAGGAAGAATATTGGAACATTTTGGACAAGTATTGGAAGAAAAAGGAATTACAAGGAAGAATACAAGTTGGAAAAGAATTGGAAGCTGCCTAATGGGCCAAGGCCCATCTACCTCCTATATATTCTACCTATTCTCTACAATTGAAGGAGGTTCCCTTACAGAGTTCTGAACCCTAACTAGTTTTAGTTTATTCTCTTTATATTTCCCTAGCATAGTTTAGATTAGTTATTCATTAGATTATTTAATTTCAAGCTTGGAATCGTGGATTGAAGTTGGATTTATTCTTTATCAGTTAAGTTTCTCTTCCCTTTTATTTCTTGCAATGTTTATGATTATTTATTTTGCTTTGTTGTGTTTACTCCCATCATGCGGGAGTAATTCGTTTATGGGTTTGGATTAGGGGTCCATTGTTAATCTTGATGTTCGATTTATGACTAATTGCATAAAGGGATTGAATCTTTTACCTAGCTAGGGTTTATGTTGATTTGGGGATTTCTTTGCACTAGTTATTGGTTTGTGGCCAGAATTAATTGCTAGTCTAGGAGAGGGATTCATTACAACGACAGTTGGATGGAGACCTCGAGCCTTACCAATTTCAACCTAATTTTCCTACTATGAAAGTAGAGGTAATTTTGGGGGCTTACAATGCTTAGGTGCTTAAGGTTATGATTGATGCATCACGACAGTAGGACAATCTTAGCCTAATTCTCTTATCGATTACGAAAGTAGCTGAGTAGAATTCTTTTGTGTATTGCCCATATATCCCTTGGTTAATTATTCTTTCCCTAATCCTGAGTTTGTTAGAACATCAAGGTTACAATCCCCCTAATCTGGCCCATACCTTTATCATACAGTTTACACCTTAATCAATTGCTTTCTTTTACATCACTCAGTCTTTGTTGCTTGGATTCTATTAATTCACATACTCTAGTGCCTAGTAATTCACACAATTACGTGCCATAGCCCCAATCCTCAGCGGAACGACATTACACCCTTTTTACACTCATCATCTGTGCTCATCACATTTTGGCGCCGTTGCTGGGGATTGGCTTATTTGATTTTAATTGTGTGATTAATTTCTTACTAGCATTAGAGTTAGTGAATTTTAGGAGATCAAGTTTTATTTTATTTTATTCTTAATTTGAAAAAAAAATTATTTGCACTAACTTATAACTAGTTCCTTCCAAGAGTGTTTGTGGTTGTGTTAGACATCAGGTTACCCTCCTTTTATACACACTAGATCGAAAGGAAGCACGAATCTTCGTCCCTACGATCTAAATCTTGAGAGGAAATTAAGGAGGGAGAAGAAGGTGTTACGTGATTGGCTTCGAGAGTTCCAGGACTTCGAAGTAGACATGGAGACCGGAGATAGTAGCAATACTGGGCAGCCAGCCCATACTGGTGCCAACACACAACAGCACCCGAGGCAGAGAGAGGCAGTTGGGGACAACCCTGGAGTTCGTGCTGACCCCCCAAATCCAAATGTTCAGAATCAGGCACAGAACTTCAAGGCCGATCCAAACCCGAATGTCTATGTTGGGGAGGATTCGGAGCTCCTTTCATGCAGCAGCAGCCTGTATACCAGCAGCCAGGCTATGGGGTTGGGATGCAAAATCTTCTCCACCAGATGAATCCCAACCTGTTTCAGCAGTTTGCCCAAGAGTTTCCACAGGCAGAACCAATGGCAGCCCATTTAGCTCTTGAGTTCACTGAAGAAGATTGCATTGTGTACCCAGGAATTGAAGTAAATAATTTTGATTTGAAGACTCAGCTAATTCAGATGGTCCAGAATAATCAGTTTGGAGGATCTCGGGTTGAGGACCCGAAAACCCATATAGTTCATTTTGACCGTATCTTCCAGACCATCAAGATGAATGGTGTTCGTAGTGAGGCAATCAAGCTGAGACTGTTTCCTTTTTCCCTGAGAGATCAAGCACAGCGTTGGTTGAATTCCTTTCCAGCCAACCACTTCATGGGAACAGCTCCACAAGGCTTTCATGCAGGAGCACTGTCCTTCTTCAAAGGCTGCCAAGTTAAAGAAGCAAATTCAGAATTTTCAGCAGTTTGGCAATGAAGATCTTCCTGAGGCTTGGACGAGATTTAAAGAATTGAGGAGGCAGTGTCCGAAGAATTTAATGACCCCAGGTAATTTTATGTCCTCATTCTATGAGGGATTGTCTAACCGGTCAAAGATTATTCTACATACCTTATCCTTTGGGGGTGTTTTTATTGATATGGGACCAGCAGCTGGAGAGCAGTTGATTGAGAGGATCACCTCTAACAATACTTACTGGTACACTGAGGGGGATGATATGCCCAAGAGAGAGAAAGCAGCTGGGATGTTCAAAGTTGGAGAAAAAATGGCAATGCAGGCTCAGCTGGATACCATACAACACATGCTAAAGCAGTTAGTATAGGGCCCTACTCAGAGTGTCCAGGCAGTTGCTCAGTCCCCACTAATTCCACAGAATCTTTATGTTCCTAACCCATATTCTGTGCCACAGGTACCTCTTGTAGCCTGTTGTGCAACTTGTGGTGGAAATCATGCAGCTCAGACGTGTCTTTTGTTAGACTTCGGTAACCAAGTCCCTCAACCTAATGTGGAGCAAGTTGATCTCATTGGTTATTCTAGACCACAAAGCCAGGGGCAAGGTTATGGGACCTATCAGCAGCAAGGAAGAGATCAGTTTGTTCCCTCTTGGAACAATCAAGGCAATCAAGTGAGGAACAATCCACCAGGTTTTCAAGGCAATCAAGGAAATAGAGGTGGCAACCAAGGAACTCAGTGGAGAAATAATCAGAATCCCAATCAAGGGCAGTTCCAGCAACGGAATCAAAATTTTGGAAATACTCAGGGTCAAGGTCCCTCTAGACCATCTCAGGATGTAGATATGCAGCTTCTCATGAACACTATGATGGCTCAGTTTGGCAAGCTACAAGCAGAGAATTTTCAGCTGTTTGGCAAGCTTCAAGCAGAAATAGATGGTCTCAAGGCTCAGCAACAAGGAGGAGGTAATCAGTTTTCTAATCAACCTTCATCTTCAAATGATAGACTGCCAGCAAGCACAGAAAATCCAAGGCACCAAGTGAATGCAGTCACCACTAGAAGTGGATTAGCTTTGAAGGACCCCCCTTTTCCTTCGAATGATCCAGTGCCTGAGAAAGCTGATAAGAAGGATGAGGGCATTCAGGTTGAGGATGTTCTTGATGATAGTGAGGAGGAGCCTGTGGTGCAGGGAGATAGTGTTAAGGAGAAAGCTCATGAGCAAGATGAGAGTGCTCCAAGTAAGAAGCATGAAAGGAAGAACAAGAAGGTAGATGACTCGGTTATACCTTACAACCTGTTACCATATCCACAGAGGTTGTGGAAATCAAAGGAGTCTGATAGAGAGAGCAAGTTCCATAAGATGTTAGATAAGTTAGAGATCTCCATGCCTTTTGTTGAAGCAATCACTCAGATTCCATCGTACAAGAAGTTTTTGAAGAATATTTTAGGCAATAAGAAAAAGCCAGAGAAGAGTGCAGTGGTGGATCTGAGCGAAGGAACCTTGACCTGTGCAGTTCTTCAAGATAAACTACCTCTTAAGCTGAAAGATCCAGGTAGTTTTTCCATCCCTTGCATCATTGGTGGATTTGTAGTTGGGGGTTCTTTGTGTGATCTGGGTGCCAGTGTTAGTCTTATGTCATATTCTTTATGTAAGAGACTCAACCTGGGAACACCAAAACCCACCTCCATGACCCTTCAGATCAACCTGGGAACACCAAAACCCACCTCCATGACCCTTCAGATGGACCTGGGAACACCAAAACCCACCTCCATGACCCTTCAGATGGCGGATCGCTCCCCAAAACCCACCTCCATGACCCTTCAGATGGCGGATCGCTCCCTAAAGCGTCCGGTGGGAGTTCTAGAGGATGTCCCGGTCATGATTGATCAGTACTTTATACCGGGGGATTTTGTTGTTATGGATATAGAAGAGGATGCCAAGGTTCCTATTATACTTGGTAGACCTTTTTAGCTACTGCTGGTGCACTTATTGATGTGAAGAGAGGAAAACTAGTGATGAAGGTGGCTGAGAACAAGATTGAGTTTGACATATTCAAAAGGGCGAAGCACCAACCCTCATATGTTGATGAGTGTTACTTGATAGAAGGGCTGTGTGAGGGCACTGCTGAGAGTAGAAAGATTGAGTTAGGGGATTTGCATGTTTTCCCTATTGATCCTAGACCCCCTGAACTGTCAAGTGTGCTGAAACAAAAGAAAAAGTTCTCTGGTTCTGGTGGTTTCTACAAAAGATGGATGAGGGAGTTGTCTAAGTTCAAAAGGCCACCGGATCGCGTGGTCCACAATCCCACCTGATATCCGAGAAGTTGAGTCGAGCTGACGACAGTAAACTCAGTGCTTCATGGGAGGCACACCATGTTATCCTTTACTTTTTGCATTTTATTTTACTGCATTTTTCTTTTTATTTTAGTTCGAAGTAGATTAGGGATTTTTCTTTGTTTATAGGGTGTTCTCTGGGTTGTTTTGGTGTGAGATTTGCTTTCTTTTACCTTTGAGAGAGTGGGGAATGGTTAGAATTGAAGAGGTTAGGCTTTGCAACAGTTTAGAAGTGTTTTAGGGTCTATTTTGGACTAACTTGCAGGTGAAACCGAGCTTGGGCGCGAAAAGAACAGAAGTGCGCAAAGAGGAGCCTGGATCACGGCCAGGCTCACGGCCGTGACCCCGGCCGTGATGCTGAGGCGTCGTTTTTCAGCGGAACAGAGCAAAGTAGGGCTCTAGGTCACGGGCTACATCCCGGCCGTGACCTAGGCCGTGACATCTGCCCAGGAATTCCAGTACGTACAGGCTTAAAGAGAGCTCTAGGTCACGGGCCACATCCCGGCCGTGACCCAGGCCGTGATGGCGTCGGAAATATTCCAGTGTCAACAGGGCGATCCAGGACTCTGGGTCACGGCCTCCCTCCCAGCCGTGACCCTACCCGTGACATTTTTCCAAATTTCCAGTGCTGAACGGCAGTTTAGAGGCCTCTGGGTCACGGGCCAAATCCCGGCCGTGACCCAGGCCGCGATGGCGGTCCGTACGAAAGTAAAAAAAAATGTAGTTTGGATGAGGCCTTGTTTTCTAGTTCGTTTTTTCTAGTTCGTGAGGCCTTGTTTGTCCATCAGGGACGATGTCCAGTTTAAGTGTGGGGGGGTACTATTTCTGATGAATTTTAGATGAAGTTTGCTTGAAGGACTCAATTTACAGCTAAAGGTAATGTGCTTTCCTTGTGTTGTGGCTGTGACCGCTTTACTTCCTGCTGGTTTGTGGTTTGTTTTGGTGGTACTTGTGCAGCCCAGCTTGTCAGGGATGATTCAAGGTTGAGCTTGTGATAATTCAGTCTCTTGCCAATAGTTGGGTTAACCTCTAACATAAATGTTCCCCCTGTGTGTTATGCATTGCTAGTGAAGGCTTATGTGGGATTCCGGTGATATTTGTTTTGTCTTAGCTTGTCTCAGTGCTCTCATAGTGAAGTCTATAATTTGCATGCTTTGAAGTGATTTAGGCCATTGTTGTTAGCCCAAGCCTTTAAACCTACCCTGTGTTACATTTATTTTCCCTAGTTGTCCCCTTTGAGCCTTATTTTTGTTTAATAAGTGCAAAAGCACTTAACCCCGTTCTTTATGTTGTTTTTCTTGTTTAACCCATTATTTGACCCTTAGCCCTAAGCCATATATTTGTTTAACCCATTATTTGACCCTTAGCCCTAAGCCATATATTTTCCAAACCCATTATTTGACCCTTAGCCCTAAGCCATATATTTTCCACTCACCCTTAGAGAGAATGTAGCATTTGTTCTTTAATTTAGATGAGATTTATCTTTTTGAGCTTAGTTTTGATAGAGTTATTCCTGTTATCTTTGTTCTAGTGTGGGGGTGTGGTGAAGGAGTTGATTGGTTATTGTGAATTGAAGGAAAGAAAGGGTTTGTTGGTTGAAAGAAAAGAAAAGAAATAAAAAGAAAAAGGAAAAAAATTGAAAAGAAAGAAAAAAGAAGGATGAATAAAAGTAAAAGTCAGGTTGCTTGACTAATTGTCCTCACCCCCACTAGTTTAGAATACTCTTGTGTTTTTAATTATGTTTTGCTCTCTTGATTCATATTTTCCATATCTCCTCTAGGTTTAATTGTGAATAGGTGTGAAATTCTCTCTCGTTTGTGTATTTTTCCATATCCTTTCTTTGTTTAGCCACTCACCCTTAGCCCCATTACAAGCCAAATAAAGTCCTATTTGATCTTAGCATGCAGTTTTAGAGTGATCTATGTGAGTATGAAGGGCATGTCTATGGGAGTTCATCTTAAGCCAAGTCTTGCATAATCTTAACTGAGTACATGTGCATACAGGGTTTAATCTACCTAATTTCGGGTGCCCGGTTATTGACATGAGAGTGGAACTCACTTGTGATTCTGAGATGATTCTTGAAGCAGGTTAGGTTGTACAAGTTGGTTGGTGGTATGTTCGGTTGAGCAGGAAGGTAGTGTGATCAGTTGCAGTGAATGGAGGGTGGATTATCCTAGGTAATTGCTTGAGGACAAGCAAAAGTTCTAGTGTGGGAGAGTTGATATCTACTATTTTGTACAATTATTCACCCCTTATTCTAGTTGTTTTGAAGGTTATTTTCTGTATCCTAGTGAAATTGGGAATTGTTTGTGTGTTATATTGTCCAAGTGCTGAATTATCTACAAGGAACAACAAAGGAAGAATATTGGAACATTTTGGACAAGTTCTGGAAGAAAAAAGGAATTACAAGGAAGAATACAAGTTGGAAAAGAATTGGAAGCTGCCTAATGGGCCAAGGCCCATCTACCTCCTATATATTCTACCTATTCTCTACAATTGAAGGAGGTTCCCTTACAGAGTTCTGAACCCTAGCTAGTTTTAGTTTATTCTCTTTATATTTCCCTAGCATAGTTTAGATTAGTTATTCATTAGATTATTTAATTTCAAGCTTGGAATCGTGGATTGAAGTTGGATTTATTCTTTATCAGTTAAGTTTCTCTTCCCTTTTATTTCTTGCAATGTTTATGATTATTTATTCTTGTTTTGCTGTGTTTACTCCCATCATGCGGGAGTAATTCGTTTATGGGTTTGGATTAGGGGTCCATTGTTAATCTTGATGTTCGATTTATGACTAATTGCATAAAGGGATTGAATCTTTTAGCTAGGGTTTATGTTGATTTGGGGGTTTCTTTGCACTAGTTATTGGTTTGTGGCCAGAATTAATTGCTAGTCTAGGAGAGGGATTCATTACAACGACAGTTGGATGGAGACCTCGAGCCTTACCAATTTCAACCTAATTTTTCTACTATGAAAGTAGAGGTAATTTTGGGGGCTTACAATGCTTAGGTGCTTAAGGTTATGATTGATGCATCACGACAGTGGGGCAATCTTAGCCTAATTCTCTTATTGATTACGAAAGTAGCTGAGTAGAATTCTTTTGTGCATTGCCCATATATCCCTTGGTTAATTATTCTTTCTCTAATCCTGAGTTTGTTAGAACATCAAGGTTACAATCACCCTAATCTGGCCCATACCTTTATCATACAGTTTACACCTTAATCAATTGCTTTCTTTTACATCACTCAGTCTTTGTTGCTTGGATTCTATTAATTCACATACTCTAGTGCCTAGTAATTCACACAATTACGTGCCATAGCCCCAATCCTCAGCGGAACGACATTACACCTTTTTTACACTCATCATCTGTGCTCATCACATTTTGGCGCCGTTGCTGGGGATTGGCTTATTTGATTTTAATTGTGTGATTAATTTCTTACTAGCATTAGAGTTAGTGAATTTTAGGAGATCAAGTTTTATTTTATTTTATTCTTAATTTGAAAAAAAAATTATTTGCACTAACTCATAACTAGTTCCTTCCAAGAGTGTTTGAAAAATATATATAAAAGTATTAAATTATTTTCCTCAAAAGTATTATACGTTCCCTTATAGAAAGAAAGAGAGGGGTAAGAAGCGGGGTAGAGGAATTGGCAAACTCATCAGGCTCATGACCTGAAGACTGCAGGTTCAAATCTTGCCCCTGCCTTAGTCAGCCTCCAGATTGGATATTCCGTTAGTAACTTAGTGAATGCGCTACAAGAACTTGGCAAAATAAAATGAGAAACTAACCTAATAAATTTTTTTTTCATTCTACGAAAGAAAAGGTTCCACTTAGATTGTTGGAAAACAATCCATACCGTAGGATCCAAGAGCTCAGATAAATCAACAACAAATAAGCTTATAAAAGTCTATTTGTGCAGTCCTAAATTAATAAGCCGCAGCCCACCCTTCGACCCCTGGAGTTATAGGAAGTAAAACATTTTATTCCTAATTAATATTCTATTTTTTGTACTCAAAAAAAAATTCTATTTGTTAGTATAAGTATTAAATCTTCATCTTGACCCGACTCGTTTAATGCATAAGAAGGATATGTGAGATACTCTTACACAAGTTTTTTTCCATTTCATTATGTTTTAGCTAGTTTTATTACTGTTGCATTATATAGCAGGTCATTTTGTTTAGCTAGTTTAATTACTGTTGCATTATATAGCAGGTCATTTTGTTTTCTATTGTATAGGAGTTAGGCCTTCTTGATCTTTTTGTATTTTGCCGTTTCGTTCAATAAATTGCTCTTTCATTAAAAAATACATATATTGTACCTTTTACTTGTCTGTCCTTAATAATATAATAATAGAATTTTATTTAATTTTATATTTATCTAAATAATTTATAATTTTTTATTTACTAAGTATTGATATTTTATGTGTTTGTTGCATAATGGTTGTAATGGTTAGAGTTGTTACTTATTAGATGTTGACTCTGCTTCAAATTTTATAATGATATTTTATATGTTTGTTGTTATTGGTGGTGGGTTTTCAATCTAGCGATGTTTGAATTAGCACTCATTGTTAGACAACAAGCAGTATAGCTTAATCAATTAAAAAAAAAAAAAAAAGCAGTATAGCTTAATCAAGTAGGAAACAAATATTATTTTTATTTGAAAATATGCCTTTCTGGATTAAATTAAGTCAAAAAAATATTACTATTTTATTTAAAATAATTAATGGAGTCTCTATCGGTCTAACTTGGTGAATAAGATCTATTAAAATGTGAGAATAGGGAGTTATAGCTAGGTTGGTTGCTAGAGAGGAGTGAAAGCGGGACATTTTGGAGTGTAGTGTGGAGAATATGACACATTTTATTGTGGATCTTAGTGTTCACATGGATTATAGTAATTTCATTACAAAACCACTACAGTATCATTCTAATTCAATTACATTTTCATTTAATAAAATATACTCAATATGTGAGAGATTCTTAGGAGCAGAGCTAGGAAGTTCGAGTTGGGGGAAGGGGGGCATAAGTTATTGCTAGAGACAATTTACCATGTCAGTCGATACTAGTACCAACCATTGTGCTAATTATTATTGATAATTATCTTTAATTATACTGTGTAATAATGTATGAAATATCTACTATCTACTATATATATTAATAAGGCCAATAAAGTTATACCTATAATGGAAACTAAAAAATGTCCTTCCAATTATTTGATGAAATGAAAGGTTCAGATTATTTTGATTTTAGTTTTTTTTTTTTTAATTTCCTACTTAACCCTCTATTGTATTATTATTTTTTTCGTTATTATAAACTTTAGGTTAAGTTTTGTTTTTTTCGTTTAATTAATCTTATTTTGATTATTTAGAACAAGACTCAATATTATATTTCAATTATGTGTTTGCATTATTGGGAATAATTTCGGTCATTATGGCATTAATATTTTTTGTCTATATTTCTATAATGGTACAATTGTACATTACTTTATAAATATTGTACTATTATTTTTTTATCGAACAAAATTATTCTTACATCATTGCTAGACCTGCTCGACCTAACTACAAAGTTGTTAATCAGAAATACAACTACACCTGGACTCTAGAAGGTAGGACCACTATCCAAAGAATTGACAATGTTGACACCCAATTCAACTGGCTCCAATTGAACAAGTTTGCACATCATTTCTCATAATTTCATCAATGCATGAAACTTCTAAAGAATTTTGTAAGTTAATTTTTATTATATCATTATAACAATATCTATTGTAACCATATATTTTGAATTACTTATCATCATGCATCCTCTATTGACAGCAATTGTAGCAATTGTCATTGACAAACTCCCAAAACAATTTGTCTCAATAACGAATGGAAATTTAAAAAAAAAAAAAATCAATGACATCATTGTTGATGAAAAATAAGTATCCACTCTATTATTATTATTAAATTAAATAAATTAGTAGTTAAACAAAGAATAATAGATACTGCTTGAATCGAGGTTATGGAACCTTCTTTGGTGGAAGTAATTCTTTCTTGTAAAGAACCCATTTCAGTGCATTTCTTTAATTTATAATTAGATGTCTACAATGTCTTTATTAAAAAAAATCATTATCAAAAAATTTAAAAAGATATATAATTTAATTAGTTATGTTGTTTTTATTTTCTATAATGCAAATATTCCTTACCTTCAAATTCTTTAATTAATTACATTCAATACATTGTCCATTGTCTTCTTTTTACACTATTTTGTAATTAAATATCAAAGTTTTAATACAAAATAATGTTATATATTTATTTACCAAGTATTTTATTAATACCATGAGAAAAAATAAAAAATAGTTTTAAGTCAATCATATTAACTACTTGGGGAGGACTTGTTAACAAAGAATGTATTCAAAGAATTGAAGCGAGAAACTATCCCGTAATATCTCTGGGATACATTACAGTCGTTCACTTTAAAGTAAATCTTATTTTTTTATTAAGATAATTTAAAATGTATAAAATTTTACTACCTTATCTAATCGTATTCCTTAAATAAACTAGGAATTTCTCTATCCACATAAACTAATTCAACAATAATGGTTAAACCAAAAGTAACTCGAGTAGAACACCTAAAGAACTGGTATGCTTTTATGCTGATAATAATATGTAAATGGTAATTAAATTAGATCATTATCTTACATAGCTACATTTAAAACTCATTATTAAAAATGTCAATGTAGGGCAATAGAACATTAGGTGATACACTAGACACATTGAAAAGATATCGAGACTACAACAATGTTGCAATCAATCTTGCAAATCCAGAAAATGAAAATTTTCAAAAATAAC
The DNA here is from genome assembly GCF_003576645.1 of Ipomoea triloba. Lineage (NCBI taxonomy): Eukaryota > Viridiplantae > Streptophyta > Magnoliopsida > Solanales > Convolvulaceae > Ipomoea > Ipomoea triloba. The sequence goes on along the minus strand of NC_044916.1, from coordinate 10,670,087 downwards.
CACCGTTGCAGCATTCATTAATCATGTATGTAAAATACTTATTGTGCATCCTTTAAATATATTAGAACTAATATAAATTTACAATTCATTTCATTTTCTAGACTCAACCTACTTGGATTAAAGGCAAAATCAACATCAACCTTGACAACTAACAAAACCACTTGATATATAAGATATAGTCATTGTTTAAAAAAGATTTATGCACAAAGTAGCAAACTATTTAACTGCATGCATTATAGTGAAAAGGCAACAGTGGGTACTCTAAGTTAGTATCAATTCAACAAAAAAATTTTACAAAACACACACACACAATCAAGTACTATACTCATTCATACTAATTTCAAAAATGCGAACTCTAAAATAAACAAGTGCAAAATAGATGTAGAAATTGTTGATGAAACTGGACACATTGCGACATCAATATTTGGACTACTTAAAGAGTTATTGTTGTTACTATCAAGTAAACAAGTTATAGAAATAGAACAAGAGGTACTATCATGAACCTTCTATAAACATAACAAATATTAATATTTTGTTCAATACTTTCACATGAGAATATGCGACACACATCTCACAACACATGAAACATGTAGGGAAAAAACTATCACTTGCAAGATCAAGAGTGACAAGCATTACTTATAAGGGAGAATATAATACTTTGGAAGCACGGCAAACATTACTTATATGATCAAATAAAAAGAGGCGTCCAAGTAAAAAATGAGTTGAGATCTTAACCCTTGATATGGTCCATATCAATGCCATTGAATAAAGCAAAATTTTAATAAAGTGTGGAGACATTTTGGTAATTTTTTCTAACTTTGAAGTGTACAAATTTATACTACATACATTGTGCAAAAGTTTTATATTACAAGTGAATAAGTTTATACTATGAGTGCAAATAGTAATATTAGTTTAAGATATTTATAAAAATGTCACTATATTTTTTCTAAACTGATATTTGAAAGTGCATAAGTATATATTATCAAATGCACAGATTTATACTACAAAATGCAAAAAGTTTTATATTACAAGTATTAGGGCTAGATTTTGGATTGTGCAAGCTGCCCAACAGGGCCTCAACTTTTAGAGGGTCCAATATTTAATTTTTATACCTAACTAGTTAAGAATTAAGAAAGGGTAGAAATGTGTGTTTATTGCGTTTCATATTGGAGGTTAGGGGTTTGATCGAATCTTGCCCTTTTCTAAAAAAAAAAAAAAAAAAAATCCTTTTGCCTTTCTCTTTGCACACAACAACATTTTACCACCTTGAAAAAATTACGGTATTAATTTTAAAGATTGCGCTTTTTCTAGGGTCTCGTTTATTTATAAGAGCGGGGCCACAAAAATCTAAAATCTGGCCCTGACAAGTGCATAGGGTTATAGTAAAAACTTTGAAAATTTTTCTTCTTTTTTTAGAGACGTTGATCTAGACAGATAAACGACTCAGATCTTTGCATATTTTTTTACCTGGGCACGTCATTTCACTTTATATTAACCCTATATAGAAAATAAGCTATTTACGGCTATGATTAAAAGTCAACACTCTAAATTCATGCGTCTAATCAACAATCTAAATCGCTCATAAATATCAATTAAGGAAAAATCTGTCCAATCAAATTTTTAGACTTTTTTCAAAATAAGCAAGGTAGCGACTATATATGAGTTTCTACTTTCTATATTATTAAAACCATTTCATTTAAATAATAAATTATTTTTTTTATTGTTATTTAATATAAGCAAATATGATTGTTTTGTTAATGTCTAATGTTTTAATTTAACGACACAAACACGTGGAGAAGAGGATAGTTGAAGCGGGTACTGTGCTATGCTTTGAGCGACTGTGATCTACTATATTTTTCTTTGACCTCACGTAGTAAATAGATATAAAACCTGTTGCGAGAAATTGTGTAATGGTATTATGCCTACAAAATATACGTTATTATGTCTAGACTTATCATTATACATATTATTTTGTAGCCTTCTAATTTTTGCTTGACTATTGCAATGTATACAAATTAGAGGTACATGATTTTCTCAACTAGGAATATCCTTGAGAAAATGACATAGCCATTCAGTTTCTTCACCGCACTTGTCCAAGGCTATTAGCTCAAATTCTATTGGCGTGGATCTAGCTATCATAGTTTCTTTTGAGGATTTCCATGAAATGGTTGCACTGGCTAACATGAACACGTAGCCACTTGTGGGCTTAGAGTTCTTAATATTTGATATCTAAGTAGTGTCGCTATGCCCTTCTAGTGTAGTAAGATATCTAGTATAGTGTAGTTAGAAGTCACGGCAAGTATACCTAAATTAAGTATCTTATAACCGGGGTTACTAGTATATCTACTAAGTTTACTAACCGCAAAAGTAATATCCTACCTAGTATAACTCATTAGGTACATTAAACTTCCAATAATCTTAGCGTATTCTACTTGAGAAGTACATTTTCCTCAATTTATGGATAGATATACAATAGTCAATAGTATATCTAACGACATCCTAGGCAATTGATTATCATCATTGTCAAATTACCAAGAATATTATCAATATAATAAGATTGACTCAACACAAGAGTCTTCGGTCTTCTAATGATTTTAATTCCAAGGTTAAAACATAATTTATACTAAATATTTTAAGCTATATATTGTATTTCACAAAAGAATTGAGTCTGAATTCATAGAGTAATTAGAGCTCGAAGAAAGGGATGGATGGATGTTGGTCCTACCTTTCCAAGGAGCAGTTTAAATTGCACTAAGAAGGATGGATAGGTTCTAAAGTGCGGAGTGGAAAAAATTTAAGAGATTGAAGTACAAAGGCTAAAGGATGTTATCTAAATTTTGAATCATAAGCATATATTTGGAAGGGCGAAAGAAATAATTTTTGGAAGTTTCGCCTACAACATGTCTTTACATTGTTTAGGGGGGAAATAATTATTGTTACCAAAAGGTTTGAATCCACAATTCTAAGAGTCCGACTCGACAAATTCAGCTGAAAACAAAAGTTAGATCTTTGTTTATTACAGAGAGTCTCTATCACTTTGAGAAGTTACGTTGCTCCTACGTTGTTGGTGAGACTCGATCCCGGGTCATTGTTCTCAAACATCAGTCTTCCATCTATTTAGGGGGAAATAATGATCGTAGAATTGTAGCTTTAAAATATTTGCTTTTGCCTTCTCAAAAATTTTTTTTTTGCTTTTGTAATACCGATAAAATAAATAAATAAATCCTAGGCTAGGTGCGTGGAAGAATGGTGATGAGTTAATTGATTAACATTTTGTAATTAAGTGTCCAAAGAATCTTACATATACCCAAAGGAATTTAAGTTTCGATTGGTCAACACTCCAACAAAATTATAGGAACATGTCTGTTTCAGTGTAGATGATGAGTCAAAAACTGAAATCATTATAAAATAAGATTTCTCTGGCATCAAACCCATTGGAGAAGAATCTTTTTGCTTCATAACTTGCCAAGGAAGTCATAATCTCAGAAAGTACAAAACGTAAACTACAAATTAAAATAGAGGATTACATAGGAAAGAGTTTGTATTCTTGGAGAAATTTTAGTTGATCCTTCAATTTGTGTCGGCTTGTTATATATTTTAATACAATTTATTCCTCTTTTAATTTTTATTTTTATCTTTTATTATAGTCATATTTTCACTTTTTAGTTCACTAATAAATTTCAATTTTAATTTAGAAAAAATTGTAATTTATATCCTTACAAATATGTCAATTATCAATGTCACCTTTGAATTATTAGTGGTGTAAATGCTGTCACTTAATTTTTGAAACGTGACATATATTACCCCTTTCTTAATAGGAAGAAGGAGAAACATTGTTGTTGGCGGAAGAAGAACAAACAAAGAAAGAAAAATAGAAGAAAAAAAAACATAGTCTTCGAACAAGAAAAATGGTGGGTAATCACATTATACCACTAATAATCCAGGGGAGAGGGGTTATATGTCAAGCTTTGAAAATTGAGGGACAACATTTACACCATTAATAATTAGGAGTGACACTGATAATTGGTATATTTGTGAAGGGTATAAATTACAATTTTCCATTTTAATTTATTTCATTTTAATTCTCAACTTTTAAAAATGCTTCACATTTATTTCAAACTATAAAAAATGTTTTTAAGTATAGTAGGATGAAGTTTGGCAAAAATAGAAGGCATTTTTTTTGTATTTTGAACTACTAGTAAAATATTTTTTTTTTAGTCGTGGATGAGTAACTAAAAATGGAAAAACCAAATTAAATGATAAAAAGTGGAAGTATTAATATATTCTAGAGATTAAAAGTAGAATAAATTCTTTCAAAAATCGTACTCACATGCTAACATTATGTTTTATTCACTCGACTATTTCTTTCGGGCTATCTTTTATCGACATTACGTCATTAATGATGGGCTTAATTTAAACTCTCCCCATAATATCATAAAGTTAATTATTATTAACAATTTGATATGAAGCGAAGCAAAAAGAGACTTTTTTATTCATCTAACATGTGTGTAATGTGATGTGCGCCATGAATAAATATAAATTTTTAATATATTGAATGTACGTTATTTATGTACTGAATGTTCGTTATTTGATAGTATACCAAATAATATATCTTCAGTATTTAAATAATGTATCTTCAAAAAATGAACATTTAATATATTAGAAATATAACTTTAACATAATAAAAATGTATTTTATATTAGTGATTTACATTACAAGATGAATTATGGTCCATGGTATAATGATTGACTTGTTTCTAGCGAGAAGTAAATATGAGCATGGTGTGAAAAAGTAATAGTATACTCTGCATTAAGGCTTAATTAATTGGTACAATTCGGCAGTGAGTCAATTGTTATGTCGTGGACCCAGGTCCACCTTGCAAGGTGGACCTGGGTCTACATTCACATACATTATACTCTACATTCACATACACTATACTCTACATTCACACTTTGTAAACTCCACATTCACATACACTATACTCTACATTCACACTTTGTAAACTCTACCTTCACACATTACAAGATTATATGTTTAGTAACTATATTACCACTGTTATGCATTCACACATTCAAAACTCTATATTCACAGGTCATATACTCCATATTCACAACTTGAGAACTCCACATTCACACATTACAGGGCTACAAGTTGCTAGAACTTCTTAACTCTATTACAGATTCACACATGCATAACTCTACATTCACGATTTCTATACTCTATATTCACAATTTGAAACCTCCACATTCACACATTTCTGGGCAACTCTACATTCACACATTGAAAACTCTACATTCACACATTTTTGGACAACTCTATATCCAGCAATATATTTACTAATTAAAAAAAAAAAAAAAAAAAGAGACAAAAACGACATAGTTTTGGACCCAGGTCCACCTTGCAAGGTGGACCTGGGTCCACAGCATAATTTGCCGCAGTGAATACAAAGGATTAGCATTCACATATAGAAGCCCATTAAAGCTTATTTCGGATTGACATGAATCAGCCCATTTTCGCTGGTTGGATTTTGACAAATTATATTGTGGACCATTTTTTACATTGTAATGTAAATTAGTAAATCATGAATAAATATATTTTTTTAATATAATAAATGTATATTATTTTTTTACTAAAGATACATTATTTGATAGTGTATATATAAAATATGTACTTTTAGTATTCAAATAATGTATATTCAAAAAATAAATCTTTAGTGTATTAAAAATGTACTTTTAAACTTTAAAAAAGTATCTTGTGGACCATGTTCTATAGTATAATGATTTTGGATTTTGGCATTTAAAATTGCAAAATGGTTAAATTAATTAGGGAAAAAATGCTATATTAGTCAACTCAATTAGATGTACATGTTTAGTTATTTTATGGGAGTTTGGTGGGAAGGAGGGAACGGGGTGGGATGGAGTTTGGAGGAATTGTAATTTCGTGAAAAAGGAATAAGGTGAGAATGAAGTAGGAATTCAAATTTTATTGTTTGGTAGACTGGGTATTGAAATGAAAGTGATATAAAGACTAAACTGACCTTGTGTAGTGTAGTAATAATAATAACACATTTTTTTCTCACTTGCTGTGGAATTTCAATTTGAGGTTGGGGTGGGGGGATTAAGATATCTAATTCCATGGTTGGAGAGAATTACAATTCCGTCCAACCAAACAATGAAATTGTACATGTTAAAAAATTATATAGGAAAAAAATTCTAATTCCGGTATACTAGATATGCTATTAACCTCTATTTTTTAAGTCATTATAAAATACACCCCAAGAGTGGGGCTTTTTTTTTTTTTTTTTTTTTTTTTTTGCATGGTTTTTACAGGCACATAGGATTGGAGGGGAGAGAAAATGAGGGGAAAAAAAAACTTGTCAATAAAAAGGGGGAAAAATCATATCTAGTTAATGTGCCCGTTGAGCGTGCCTTGTGCGTTGCACGCGCACCGGGCCAAGCATTTTTTTTCTTTTTTCTTTTTTCTTTTTTCTTTTCTTCCCGGGCTTCATAAAAAACCAACAATATTGCAAAATAAATAAATAAATAAATAAAATTTCTTTCTTCACTCCTCTCTCCTCCAGCTCATTGTTTTTCTCATGCGCACCTAAACTGGTCACAGGGATGAAGTTCGGGAGAAGAGACCAAGGATCGCGTCTCACCATCGATAGTGTGGGAACAACCTCTCAAAGTGAGGAGGACTTCTTGTGATCCTGTCAGATGTTCTGTCGGGCCGGGACGTGAAGGGCCCTTGGTGTTGGAGATTTAACCTCTTGAGAGAGAAAAAAAAAAACAAAAAAACAACACCACTAAAAAACTTTTGTTGGTGATCTGATGACCTAAGGCTGTAACTTTTCAAAAAATGTAACCGTGAACTTTTATTAACAAAAATATATATTCATATGTGAGTTTTACTAAAATCACCTGCTAATCAAACATTAATTAGAAAATTAAATGAGCCAAATCATACCAACAAAGTTTCATGGTTTTGTTGCTTAAAAAAGAAATTTTGTAACTTTTTGTAAAGTTAAATGACCGCTAAAAAAGAAGCTAAAACAATTAAATTTGAATAATTAAAGGATTAAAAATGTATTTTTCTCAATAATTAATCACCTTATGATAGCACATTTAGCTTGGATGAGGATTATCCCTTTTTAGGGGTGAAGAATTACTACACCAAAAAGTCAATTAGTGGTGGTTATATTATTATTTGTTGGCGGTTCCAAACCATCCTGAAAATATTTGTTAGTGGTTTTATATTCGTGACTAAATAGTGTGTCGGGAAGGATTTAGCAACAGTTTTATACAATCACGAGAATTATTGACCCGTATTACTTTTAGCGAGGTTTGCTAATCGTTGCTAAATATATCTATATATTTATTATTTTAAATAACAGTGGCGGTTTTAACCGCCGCTGAATAATTTCCTTTATTTATTTCTTAAAGTATTATATTTTTATTTATTTATTTCTTAAAATATTAGTGACGGTAATCAAGTGTCTCACTCTAAAAAAAAATTATTTTCATAATTAAGTGTCATTTGTTGCGATTTTAAAGCCACTACTAAAAGTATTTTTATTTTATAATTACATTATTATATTTTTATACTTACCATTTAATTATATTTTTCTAATAACTCAATATTCAAATGTGAACCAGAATCACAAATTAAATAAGCTCTATATACACATTTAATATGAAAGAAAATCAATTGTAATACTATTTATCGAATAATAAAATTCAACAGTATTCAATAATATTCTAGCATTCTAGGCATGAAATTCCATACAAAGCTAAAAAGTATTTTTATCTGAAATTATAAAGTAACATAGTTTATTCAACTAAATACATCTACCATAATGACTAGAAAATGAATATTATTTTTCACACTCTTGTGAAGATTGGTGTCCACTTCCTTCATATGATAATAGCTACATTGAAAAATATAGTTTACAAACCCATTAAAAAAATAAAATGATATGAATTTAAATGGGTCGATCTCACCTGACAAAAATAAAATGGGTTGAAAAACTTTTAAATACCATATTCGATAGTACTAATAGAGGGAAAAAGCAAATAATACAGATCTGAGCAAGCATAACAAGGCATCATTGTACACTCAAAAACAATAATACTATGAAGTAGAACACTTTATCTATGAAAGATCATCATCAGGAAGAATAGTAGGTCATCAAAACAAAATGAGGAAAAAGGAATAGGTAAAAAAATAATTAAGTAAAAGAACATTCAAGATTCATTCATGTTAATTAGCTGTCAAATTCACTATATCACGGTAGAAGTCTTCAATTTTGCAAATATATTAATGCTTTCCAAGTATTCTACTGTAATCATTTTATTATCTAGGTTCTTAACTATTCTGGATCACAAGTATTTAAATTATGCAACAGGTTGTCTACTGTAATCCACAATTATTCAATACAAGTATATCACTCTTATTATCGAGGTGGAACTTCATACTACATGGCAGCTTCTTCTTTAGAAGTTTATTCAAATTTCTGGGCTTTAAAAAAACCTGTTGGTTAAATGGTTATGCCTACTTATGCAAACCAATTTGGATAAGTGGACCCAGGAAGCAATCTTGCTCAATCTTTCACCTTGGATAAAATTATTAAAAAAAAAAAAAGAAAGATAAAAAATTGAAATTAGACCACAATATTTAGATACATACACACATCACAAATCTAAGAGAATCATTCACAGGGACAAATTAAATACTAACAGAAAAATTTGGGACAGCAAAAGTACTTACCGACCTGACATGTTTTGTTGAGCAAGCAAATTGTTTAGGAACTTTTTCAAAATATTAACAAGAGCCCCTCCGAACAGATGATCTTTTGTATATCATTCTGAGCTTGGAATTGAGCTTTAATTGTGACGGTAAATATGTGTTACCGGTATATTTTGAGTATTATTAATCTTAGTGTTAGTACAATGTTAAGTAAAGTGCTCAATACAATAGTGAATGTCAGCCTCCTCCTCTACAAGTCTGAGTGTCCTTTTATATTCCTGAGCGTAAGGACTCTCTGTTTCACTTTCAATGCGCAGTAAGTGACCTCTTCAATGTGTCAGTAAGTGAATATTAACGCTGAGGAGCCGTTGGAGTGGCTCCTCATCTTTAATGTGTAACGGCTTGTTTGACGTCCGTTCATTGTCTTCCGGTCCTGCCCATAATTCCGGGTCGGGTGCTGTTGCCCAATTACTCTGTCAAATTGTAGTAACTCCTTCTCCAAATTGGTCACATACTCTTTCATTTGATTATTATTAGATGACCAATGCATTTCATTCATTCTTGGAGTATTGTTGAATATATACTAATATACCTTAGATGGGCATGGTCCAAACCTAACCACGAACACGTCCTGCATGGCCACATACTCATTCAATTTGTTCTTCTTCACAATTCCTTCTTCATCTGTCAACAAATTGAATTAAATTAATGTATTGATATATTCAAAATGTTTGTAAATGTCACTTAATGAATACAATGTAAACATACTAATTACGTCAACTTCCCATGTAGTTCTTGTTTTCTTTGTAGATGACGATTACATTTCTTATAATTTTTCAGTTTGCTCTTGAGGTGTTTCATTATCTTGAGTTTATTCTTGATTTGAGAATATATCTCCAAATGGTGCATCACTCAACAAATTGCTCGTGTTGATGAAGAAGATTGTTGTTATGAGGACATGGTCACATGGGCAAGAGTTTGGATTCTTGGAGAAGTTTTAGTTGAACCTTCAATTTGTGGTAGGCTTGTTATACATTTTAATACAATTTATTCCCCTTCTAATTTTTGTTTTTTTTTTTCTAAATCTTTTATCATAGTAACATTTTCACTCTTTAGTTCACTAATAAATTTCAATTTCAGTAAAATTTTCACTTTTTAGTTCAGTAATAAATTTCAATTTCAATTTGTACTGTTTCACTTTTAATTCACAACTTTGAAAAAATGCTCCACATACATTTATTTCAAACTATAAAAATTGTTTTTTTAAGTATAGTAGGATCAAGTTTGGCAAAGAATTTTCAATTTGAAGGCATTTTGTGTATTTTGAATTAAAAGTAAAACACCTTTTAAATTTGATGAGTAATTAAAAATGGAAAAGGTCAAATTAAATGATAAAAAGTGAAAGTATTAATATAATCTAGAGATTAAAAGCAGAATAAACACTTTTGAAAATCAAACTCACATACTAACATTGAAATGGAGTTTCCTTACCCAAAGGTGTACAATGGAAACACTCTATACAACAGGCTTGACCAAAATGAGTATAAAAATTATGTTACATCCACTCGACTGACCCTTTTAAGTCTATCTTTTGTCAATATTAATGATGGGCTTAATTTAAACTCCCCATGTGCAGTCCTAAATGTTCATGCGTAGCATTTAGCTAAAATGCTTCAATTTCATGAGAATGACAAAGTCATGAGATTCCTAAACAACTTGAATGACGAATCTCTCAGGTATCAAATCACATATTCTCTTAATTGAGCCACTGCCTTCACTAACCAAAGCCTGTGGAATGATTATCAAGCAAGAAAGGAATGAAGTTGATGTCTAAGCAGGTTGATTTTAAGAATTTCAATGTTAACTCTCTCATGATAAATTCTAATAAAAATATGGACAAAAATGTTGGAAATACGTTGTTTACATGGCTAATGTTGGCACTAACAGTAACAACAACAGAAGAAACTTGACTTCTAATCAGAGTAACAGATGTTTATGTTGTATCCGTTAACGGAGTTGTGAATAATCCTTTGTCTTTCACTTGGATAATTAACACTAGAGCCACTGATCATATTGGCAGTAGTTTGCGTTATTATGATTCTTACAGGCTAATTAATTAATGATGCTACTGTTAAATTGCCAGATGGAAGTAGTTTGGCTATTGACCACATTGGTGACATAAAACTTCTTGCCTCTATTTTGCTTCAAGTATGTCTTGCATATTTCATCTTTTGGTCTCAATCTTATCTCAGCAAGTAAGCTATAACTAAATATTCAAGTTGTCGCTTAATTGTTCTAGCTGACCATTGTTTTATCCAGGATAAGAATGGATGCAAGATGATTGGTATAGCTAAGGAATCAAATGGCGTTTACTATATTCAAAGTCCATCTTGCTCCATGTGATAGTAAACAATCAATTTCATTTAAAGGGCAATCGCTGTAGTATTGCTCCATGTGATAGTAAACAAGTCCATCGGCCAATTTTGGTAAATAATCAGCCTATCAGCCAATTTTGACATATTTGACTACTATTAGTTGTTTGGTTAATAAGCTTTTTGTAACTCTAAAATGCTAAAATTCAAAAGGCTACTCAAAGCAGCCTTTTCAGTTAGCTTTTTGATAAAAGAAAGTATACCAAACAGCTATCAGCTAACAGCTAATCTATCAAACAACTTTCTACAATCAGCTAATGTTATCAACAAATCATACATTCTAACCCAAACAGCCAACCCAATCAACTAACAGCCATTTACCAAATAGGGCCAAAAAGCATTTAGAAGTCATTACAAATCTTCATGCACCTACCACCATTGCAAAGTGTCACACAATCATAATACCGCTTGCACTCATTGTGCTTACACAAAATGTTCCAACAACCACCGAGCATAACACCCGCAAAACTTAAAAAGAGAATTACAAGTATACCTAAGTATATGCATTGCTTCATCTTGGAGAAACAATCTTCCCTTTCACGATCCCCCACCGGAAGGTTTTGTTGGGCCAAGGATCTTCTCTGGAGATTGTTAAAATCTCTCCACGCGGTATCACGAAGACCCAAGGTTTCGAGGTATTTCATTGCAGTTGAGAAGAGTGCAAAGAGGTCAATGATGGAGGCTAATAGTGAGAGAGTGAAGAGGAAGTAACGGTTGTGGCAAGTTAAGTTGGAGGTGTTGGAAATGGCTGCTAGGATGACTCCTTGGAAGACGAAGTAATAGTTTGCGACTTGGAAGGCGGAGTCTTGGAGACGGTTGAGGCGAACTTCTAGCCTGTCTGCTAGCATTCTGGCTTCCGATGTTTGGGCATTGGTATTGTCTGTCGCATTTGATGTATCAACGTTAGCCATTTATTGTGTTTGATGCACAATACGGACTAAAGGGTTTTTAAGTTTTGTCTTTCTTCTGTTGGATCCTTAGGGAGATTGCATATTTTTGAGGAGTTAATTGGCCATAAATTCTGTATGTCCATTTCTGTAGTTGATCTCTCAACATCGGCTTATTCACATTGCATTAGAATAACAAATTTAAAAATGGGTGTGAAAAGGTTTTGTCAACGGTACATTCTTTCCACATTAGTTTGCCCTTATATATTACTCTCTCTCTCCCCCCCACACACACACACATATATATATATTCATCATCAGGTGAGAACCAACCTTAACATGCGAACCTGCCAACGTCTAATGGATTGCACAGCTACAACTCCCAGACATGCTTAAATCATAATCAAATGAGAACTAGCTTTGCGAACCTGCGAACTTCTAAAGAGTTGCATCGCAACTACTACATGATTGGACTGCTACTGTTCCAGACATGGTGCAATTGTATCTAGGTGCAGTGTAATCATATACTAAGTACGGTGCAACTCTTTAGAAGTTTGCAGTTTCACACATTCAGGGCCGGTCCTGAGCACGGGCGTAATGGGCGACCGCCCAGGGCCCCAAGATAGAAGGGGCCCATCCATATATATGTATATGTATGCATATATCTATTATAGTGTTATAATTTGTGTTATAATTATATTAGAAAATAAAAAATTAGTATTATAATTATATTTGAAAACAAAAAATTAAGAATAGATGGGACTGTAGAAAGCTGAGAATTCACGCTTAATTAAATAATATAGAATTGACACGGGGAATCGAGGACACCTAATTATCTTTTATCTATTAGAATCGACACCCTAACCGGCTAACACATTCGTCTTTTTCAATAAAATTATTTTCCAATTCGATTAATCAAAGATTGTTCATTTGTTTGTCAGTTTGGGCCCCATTGTCGGTTGTAACTTGTAAGTTTTCTTTTATTTGTAATTTGTTATGTCTTTATTTTCTATGCAACTATGCACACATGCAAACATCACACCTATAAGACATTAGGGCTTTAGGGTTATAACTCTATAATCCTCTAATGAGTAATGTATATATATATATATATATATATATATATATATATATATATATATATATATATATATATATATATATATGAGTGTTAGTTTTTCTCCGAACGTAATGTATTATTTTCAACCAAGTATTAAAGGTAGTATTAGTTTTACGTACCTTTAATACTTGGTTGACCTATCAAACATTATATATAATAATTATTATTTTAGTTGAAATTAACATTAATTTGATACTTGGTTGTAAATCTATAAACATTTTTTAGTATTATTACATTTAAATTTTAAATTTTCATGTAAGGGCTCCATTTTTTTAATTTCGCCCAGAGCCTCTAAATTGTTTGGACCGGTCCTGCACACATTACAGTCAATTCGCACCAAATTGTCAAAACAGGTTAAGCCACCAAGTCAGTCCATCTCACCATACTGCGGGCACGCTGTGAGGGGCCAAGAGCTATATATACGGTCAATTCACACCGAATTGTCAAAACAGGTTAAGCCACCAAGTCAGTCCACCTCACCATACTGTGGGTATGCTATGAGGGGCCATGATATATACATACATATATATATATATATATATATATATATATATATATATGCTATAGATCTTGTGAGAACACTTTCATATGAGAGAAATAAAAATCAATCTCAGCTTTACATCTGTAAAAATTCAATGGATCATATCAGTTTAAAAAAAAAAAAAAAAAAGAAGACTGTGGTAGTTTCATAATTATCATCAACTCCATTGTGCAAACTTTAACACTTAAATATGATATCTTTAACAACTAAATATGCAAGCTTGGTAAATTCTTTAAAATCAACAAAAAAAAAAAAGATAAATTTTAAATCTAAACTATAAATGTTAGACCTTAAGCAATAAAAATTGAACCACGGAACGAACTTAAAAAAAAAAAATTCTAAAATCAAAACTCTAATTACAATGTACTTTCACATTTTTGCAAGTACAAACTTTTAATACTAAATATGCAAAATATTAACACTAAATGTACAAAACGTTAATACTAAATAGCATATTTTAGTGTTCACGTTTGCATAATAAAGTTGTTGATAATTACTCCGTACTAAATTACCACCGCATTTTTTTAAAATCTGATATGATGCGTTCTAATTTTCCAAAAATTCTAAGATTATAATTAGTTTTTAGTTTTCTTCTACGTACTTATTCTCATATGAATACATATATATATATATATATATATATATATATATATATATATATCTTTGTCGTCAAAACGGGTTAAGCCACCAAGTCACCCCACCTCACCAAATGGCAGGCACGCTACGAGGGGCCATGAGCTTAGCCGTCTAGTTTGTAAATACATATATATATAATAGTGTATTAGTATATTGTCTAAATAATTTACATTTTTAAAAGACTGCGTATAAATACGATTAAATTAAACTTCGTAGTATTTATTAATTGTAAACCACTATCCCATTACTGTCCAGTTTGTAAATACATATATATATAATAGTGTATTAGTATATTGTCTAAATAATTTACATTTTTAAAAGACTGCGTATAAATACGATTAAATTAAACTTCGTAGTATTTATTAATTGTAAACCACTATCCCATTACTGTCCAGTAGTATTTATTAATTGTAAACCACTATCCCATTACTGTCCAGTTTGTAAATACATATATATATAATAGTGTATTAGTATATTGTCTAAATAATTTACATTTTTAAAAGACTGCGTATAAATACGATTAAATTAAACTTCGTAGTATTTATTAATTGTAAACCACTATCCCATTACTGTCCAGTAGTATTTATTAATTGTAAACCACTATCCCATTACTGTCCACATACACATTGTATGTATCAATATTAACTACTACCTGTCCTATTTAATATTCAAGGGTCAAACCAACTCTTCCTTCTTTGCTTATTTTCTTTAGTAATTTTTTATTATTTTTTAAATTTTATTTTTTGTGTTTAATAGTACTTTTAATGTAGTTTCTAAATACATAAATTTTATATATTAATGCTAAACTTAATAATATGAAAAATTGAATTAAAAATTACTTCAGTCAAGCCTCGTTAAACGAACCAGACAACCATTTTGGGACGAGGGTAGTATTTAAGTATGTTTGAAAATTTTCAACTTCAAATTAATTCGGTATGAATTATCTATTTGAACTTTGGCAAATTATGCTGTGGACCCAGGTCCACCTTGCAAGGTGGACCTGGGTCCAAAACTACGCCGTTTTTGTGTCTTTTTCTTTTTCTTTTTTCTTTTTTTTAAATTAGTAAACATATTGCTAAATATAGAGTTGTTCAAAAATGTGTGAATGTAGAGGTTTCAAAGTGTGAATGTAGAGTATAGAAATCGTGAATGTAGATTTATGATTCTGTGAATGTAGAGTTACCCAGAAATGTCACTACAAGAAAATTCGCGATTCGTAACGAAAAAATTCCGTCGCGAATCAACCAAATTCCGTCGCGAAACGGGTTTTGCGACGGAATCGCGACGGAATTCGTTCCGTCGTGTATCGGCTCGTCGTATCTTCGTTTGCGACGGAAAAATCCCATCGCGAAATTTTGCGACGGAATTATTCCGTCGCGATTCCGTCGCAATTTGGCAGCAAAATATTTTTAAAAAATTAGGGTATCCGCGTCTGTTCTTTGTACAACAGTCGCGGATACCCTTTAAAAAATTTTAAAAAAAATACAATATTTGTTTTTGCACACTATAATTCTCAATACAAACACTATGAAATTACAATACTTCACTCTAAAACTAAAAAAATAATCAATGAAATTACAAATTTATAGTTCCAAATTAAAAATAATTGAAAGCTGCAAAAGAGACGAATGAAATTACATATTTACAATTCAAATTAAAAATAATTGAAAGTTACAAAAGAATGAAATTACATTATTACAATTCCAAACCAAATAGTCATAAAAGAATGAATTTTCTTTGAAGTAAATAGTCATAAAAGTTATAAATAACACTCATAACTAGAAGAGGGTCACAGCTCTGATGTTCATAGCATACCAACTGCAATATCACTTGGTCACTGCACAAACAACATTTAGAGCAAGGAAACATAATCACCAAGGAAACTACAAGAATGCCAATGTATGTTTGCAGCTTTAATTTATAATCTAAATTATATCTAACTTGCAGCTGGAATTTGCAAGGTGTCCCTACAAAAATTAGTCCAATTCCTAAATAAGATTGCACATACAATTATCCTCTAATTCCTAACTTTCTTTCCTACTGCTACGGAGTAGTGTCCCTACAAAATTAATCCAATTAGAATTAAAAGAATTAAAAGTAATTTCCTCAAAAAAAAAAAGAATTAAAAGTAAAAGAAGCAATTAACACAATTACTAATTAGAAGAATAGTATAGGAAAAAATTTATAGTTTCAAGCAACTGAGCAAACAAAAGAGAATGGAATTATTTAATGCCAATGCTTCCTTACATGATGGCCTTTTATTTCAGCAATCACGCGTTTGATGTTTATATTCATTACATATTAGTCATAACAAGGCATTAAAGATTTAGTTTACTATGCAACCCCAAGAAGAACAAAATTGTATGATAATTATCGGTAAAGGAATCACAACTAACCTCAAGAGCCATCTAGAAGGCAGTGCCCTCACAGAACTTCACATCATTCAGTTTGGTGGCCTGCATAATTTAGTAATCTCAATATCAGACTTCAAGTTATCCAAAACACAGCTTAAATTTGCACATTCAATAGAGCAGAAAGGTTGATAATATATGACTCCAACCTTAGCTAGGCCAAAATCTGCAAGTTTGACTCTCCCAGCAGCATCCACGCATATGTTTGCGCATTTAATATCTCTAGGAAAACAAAATAATGAAGACTTCCAAAACATATTTAAAATTGAATTTACAAGGAAAATATTTTATACTATGCTAGTACATTCAAAAGTAGTGACAACCTGATTAGATACTTGAATTTAATATACATTGCAAAAATTATTACACTTCTTCTACAGTGTACTAGAATCAACAAGAAAACTTCTTATAGGAAAATTATGTTCAAGCATCAAGAGAACACATGTTACACTTTAAAGCTTATCCTTATTAACCATAGTCTAAGTATCTTTATAATATTATGTATAGTTTTATTATTGTATTAATACTTAGTCAATAATGTAACAGCTATAGAATAGGAGAGTTTAGTGTCCTCCTTCTTATAGGACTGTATCTCTCTCTTTGTCAGTTGAATCAGAATTCATTCGTTCATCATCCTGAACAATAGAATAATGATTCAAGCAAGAGAAACATCAAGACATTTATTCAGTTACCTGTGGACTACATCAAGAAATATATATAGCTTTGAATCATCCTGCAAATAAAAATGAATCATCCAGTAGAGAAAGCCTTGAAAATAAATTCTACAATAAAACGCAGAGCACCAATACAAATTACAAGAAACCTATTCTTCCTAATATATAAATTTAATGTAGATTTTGCTTTACTCAGACATGAAACATTGCATTACAATACAAGATATTTACAACCAAGGCTTATGCATTACAATGCAAGATCTCTACATAGAGATAACAACAAAATTACCATCAAGAAATCAAAAGAGGTATTACCTTGTCTGTACCAAAATACCATCAGATCAATCTCCATTTCATAAACGTCGTTGTTGAGGAAGACAACTGTCGGAGAGGAGGAGGGAGGTCGCCAACCACCGCCGAACTGCTACGCGATGAGCTAAGCCGGCAACCATGGAACCTCGTCGGGAAACAGGGAAGAGGGAGAAAGGTACTGCCGCGCTGCCTTTTCTGCCCGTCGTCACAGCTCTGTCGGGGAATAAGCTCCGCCAGAGAGAAGAACTCGCCGCCATAGCCACTGTCGTTGTTTCTTGCTGTCGCCGGGAAAACTGTTGGTCTCCGCTGCTGCCATGGTCGCCGCTAGCCGAGAGGGAGAGGGGAGGGAAGGGAAGACCAAGGGCGCCGCTGCTGCTCAGATGGCGAAGGCGGAATGGTGTTTGGCGATGGAGGCATCGGCTAAAGTTAAACTTCAATTAGGGTTATGGTTTTTAATTTTATACTCCGTATATAACATGCTTTCAATTTTAAAAAAAAAAAACTAAAACTACGTCGTTTTCATAATATAAAAATAAAAACCGCATTGCGACGGAATAAATTCCGTCGTTAATTCCGTCACAATATTTATTCATTTTCAAATAAATTGCTACATTTAGCAACGGAAAAAATTTTGTCGTCATTTCCGTCGCCATTTCACGATGAAAATTAAATCCGTCGCCATTTTCGTTGTCATTTCGCGACGGAACTAAAATTGGTCACAAATTCGGTCGCGATATTTTTGCCGCCATGATTTCGCGGGTTTTATTTTATATTTGCGCTAAAATTCGCGACGGAATTATTTTCCGTCGCAATTCCGTCGTTAATTTGCAACGAAATATAATTCCGTCGCGATTCCGTCGCTATTTCGCGACGGAAAATTTTCCGTCGCGAATCGCGATTTTTCTTGTAGTGTGTGTGAATGTGGAGGTTTCAAATTGTGAATATGGAGTATAGAAATCGTGAATGTAGAGTTATGCATGTGTGAATATGTAATAGACTTAAGAAGTTCTAACAACTTGTAGCCCTGTAATGTGTGAATGTGGAGTTATCAAGTTGTGAATATGAAGTATAGGACCTGTGAATATAGAGTTTTGAATGTGTGAATGCATAACAGTGGTAATATAGTTACTAAACATATAATCCTGTAATGTGTGAATGTGTAGTTTACAAAGTGTGAATGTAAAGTATAATGTATGTGAATGTAGAGTATAGTGTATGTGAATATAGATACAGGTACACCTTGCAAGGTGGACCTGGGTCCACGGCATAACAACCCTTGAACTTATTAGCTATTATTACCAATTTTAACAAATTATATCAATATTTGCTTCAATTATATAAATTGTATTATCTGATTGTTAAGGAGTGGGTGGCCAATTTCGACCCAATGGCGGATTCAACGGAAAAGGTTCTCGTTTGGGTCCGTTTCCCGAATCTTCCAGTTGAATACTATAATCTATTAACCATGCGCAAGATTGGGAACAAGCTCGGACGGACTGTTCGGGTTGATCACACAACGAGTCTTGTCTCGCGAGGAAAATTTGCTAGAGTATGTGTTGAGATTGACATCACAAAGCCTCTAATATCCCGTTTCACTCTTGAAGAGAAGGTTTGGCAAGTGGCATATGAGGGGATGCACTTGGTGTGTTTTTCTTGTGGACTGTATGGGCATCGGCAGGAAGCATGTTCACTGCCTCATCCATCTGCACCGGCTGCTGGGCAGGGTCAACAGGACGGGGAAACTGATCCGAATAGGAGTGCTGTTGTTCGTCTTCCTTCTGATGGGAGAAGAATCCATTCAACTACTGTGTCCCCATCTACTGTTCCTTACGGTCCTTGGATGCTTGTGACTAGGAAAGAGCGTCAACAACCTACTCGACCAGTGCCTCCAGGGCGACAGGGGGAAACGTATAATCAGCGAGGAAATGTGAGCTCTGGCAGGTCCACCACTTCTGCTCCGGGTTCAAGGTATGCCCTTCTGGATTCGGAATCGGGAGATCCTACTACTGAGCAAACGACGGAAGGCGTGGAAGGGGAGACCTCAAATCGGACTCAACTGCGGCAGTCAGGCCGCCCAGGGAACCCGACTATAGCCTCTACTTCGACCGATAATCGAGGAAGCCAACGACGTGCGAATGTTATTGTGAATGAGAAACAGATCGTTAATGAAACTGCAGTCCCGTCGCAGACAGTACAGGCGCATGCGACGTCGCTTTCGGGCCGGAGATCGGCGGGGTCAACTTCTAGGCGAGCCGTGGAGGAGGACGAACACGTGGTTATTCGGGGTGAACATGGGGGCAATGTTATCAACTCGTCTAGGGTGTCAACTGGGGAACCATCGGATGCAACGATACCAGTTGGTGATTGCCCTGTTCCAGAACATCACGATGACCCGCCGGATGGGGTTGACGTTGAGGGTGATGTGATTATGGAAATTGAAGACAACCCTAAGAGTGATCGCGGGGAGGGGGCGGGAGCCGCCATCCTTGTTTGAGTTTGTGTTTTTGTTTGTTTTTCTTTGTCTCTGTTTGGTTTTCTTTTTCTTTTGTTTTTTTCTTTATGAATAGTATCGTTTGGAACTGTCAAGGCGCGGGTGGTCGGGTTTTCCACCGCGTTCTTAAAAATCTTATCCGGACTCACAAACCCGCTATTTTGGGCCTTGTAGAACCTAAGGTTTCGGGTTCCCAAGCTAATGCCATTTGCATGAAGTTGGGTTTCTCGGACTGGGTTCGGGTTGAGGCAGTTGGGTTCAGTGGAGGGATTTGGATTTTTTGGAATAATATGGTTCATGTTTCAGTACTTTTTACGCACCTTCAGTTTGTTCTTTTGCAGGTTCGAGAAGGCAACCAGGACTGCTGGTTCTATGCGGTAGTTTATGGCAGTCCTACTCATAATCTTCGGTGTCGGTTATGGAGTGAACTTACTATGGCTAAGAGGGGGATCTCGGGTCCTTTGATGGTGGTGGGAGATTTTAATTCCGTTCTTAACCAAGATGAAACAACTAACTACACTGCTTTTTCTTTGCAGCACAGCGCAGATTTTGCAGAGTGGATCCATTCTGAAGGTCATATCGATATGGGGTTTAGTGGTCCTAAACTCACCTGGGTCAAAAGTAATCAATCGGGTTACATAAAGGGCGCTCGTCTCGACCGTGCTCTTTGTAATCTTGCCTGGAGGCAGCGGTTCTTGGATACGTCTGTTGTTCATCTTCCCAGGACAGGGTCTGATCATGCCCCTCTCCTTATTCGGCTGATGGTCACCGATTTGCCTCGTTGTCGTGCCCCGTTTCGTTTTCAAGCCCCTTGGTTGACTGATAGGCGGTTGGAAGCAGTGGTACAAGATTCGTGGATTCGCAATTTGTCCCTCCCTGAGAATATTCATCTCGTATCTACGGCTTTAAGTGACTGGAACAGAAATGTTTTTGGTCATATAACTCATAGGAAGCGTTCGATTCTTGCGCGTATTGGAGGGGTGCAACGCCGGCTTGCCCAGTCCTTTCACGGGGGTCTTTTCAAACTGGAAAAAAAGCTCCATGCGGAGTACCAGGACATTTTGTACCAAGAAGAACTCCTGTGGTTTCAGCGGTCTCGCGAAGATTGGATTGTCTCTGGTGATAGAAATACTCAATTTTATCACGCTGCGGCTTCTATTCGGAAGGCTCGAAATAATGTTACTTGCCTTAAGCATGACAATGGGAATTGGATTGTGGATAGGGAATCTCTTCAAGAGCATGTTCGTCAGTTTTATGTCAACTTATTTTCTGATTTTTCTGAATTTCAGGGGGCGGCGTTGGATGAAGGTGGTTTCCCACTGCTCTCGTATGAGGATTGGCAGGCTTTTGACATGCCTCTATCTAAAGAAGAGGTTCGGCGTGCCCTTTTTGACATGGCTCCTTTCAAAGCTCCGGGACAGGACGGGTTCCATGCGGTTTTTTATCAACGCATGTGGGACATTGTCGGGGACAATGTGTTTGAGCTCGTTAGGAATGCTTTTGAGTTCGGGAGCATCCCGGAGGGCCTGAATGATACTCTTCTAGTACTTATACCCAAGGTTGGATCTCCGGAGTCGATCAAGCAGTTTCGTCCGATCAGCTTGTGCAACGTCAGTTATAAGATTATTACCAAGACTATTACGAACCGGTTGAAAAGCATTCTACCATCTCTGGTGGGCCCTTTTCAGAGCTCTTTTGTTCCGGGTCGTCAAATATCGGATAATATCCTTGTTTATCAGGAAGTCATGCACTCTATGCGTACCCAGAGAGGCCCTAAGACACTTATGGCTATTAAGCTCGACCTTGAAAAGGCGTATGACCGACTTTCATGGGATTTCATCGAAGCTACGCTTAAGGATGCTGGTTTTGGCTCACAATGGACTAAGGTCATTATGCAGTGCATTAGGACTCCACGTTTGTCTGTTCTGTGGAATGGTGTTAGACTGCCGCAGTTTCAACCGAGGAGGGGCATCAGACAAGGTGATGCTATGTCACCGGCCATTTTTTTTTTGTGCATGGAGAAGCTTAGTCAGTTGATACTGCAGAAGGTTCAGACCCAGGAATGGCGAGGTGTTCAATTTGCGGCTGATAGCCCTATCTTGACGCATTTGTGTTTTGCGGATGATATGGTGTTGTTTGTTGAAGCATCTTTGGAGCAAGTGGACGTAATTAATGATTGCTTATCTCGGTTTTGTGCAGCATCAGGCCAATCCGTGAGTTACGTGAAGTCCCAGGTGTTTTTTTCCAGGAATACGAATCCTTCTATTGCAGATGAAATCTCACGTAGGCTTCAAATAAATAGGGTCAACGATCTCGGCCGATATCTTGGAGTGCCTTCCCTGCATGGGCGCATCTCTTGAAAGTCTTACGTTGATCTCTTGGATAGGGTCAATAGTCGTCTGGATGGTTGGAAGGCTAGGACTCTTTCTATGGCGGGTAGAGTCATACTCGCAAAGTCGGTCTTGAATGCTATTCTAGTGTATTCAATGCAAACTACGCTGCTTCCAAAAGGGATTTGTCAAGCTATTGAGAAGAGCATGCGCCGGTTCATTTGGGGTACGGGTGATTCGGGTCATAATCGTTTAAGTCTACTCAATTGGGACACTGTAACCAGCCCAAAGGCTGAGGGAGGACTGGGTTTACGGAAACTTCAGGAACTTAATATGGCTTTTATGATTAAGTTAGGATGGCGTTTACAATCCGAAAAAGACTCTCTATGGGCCCGATCCTTAAATAGTAAATATTATGGCGGCCGTTTCACGAATTGTTCCAATGCCTGGAAAGGTGTCCGGGCTGCTCAACCATATTTGGAGGCGGGTATGATTCGACTAGTTTGTAATGGGAGAACGACTCGTTTCTGGATGGATAAATGGATTGTTCCATTTCCACTTCGCCAACTTCTGAGTGCCCCTCTTAGTTTACCTTTGTTGTACGCTAATGTTAATGATTATTGGGAGGAAGGTAGCGGATGGCGGTGGGGTCTCATCCACGATCTGTTGCCGGCGGATATTCTGCGCAAAATTGCTGCGTTTATTTAACGGTCAGATGGTACCATTGCAGATGGGGTTGGCTAGTGGCCTGAGGCGGATAGAAATTTCTCGGTGGCATCGGCATATAGTTCGCTTTTCCCACCTTTATCATCCAGGGCTCCTAGCGTCTGGAATCGTATTTGGGACATCAAAGTGCCCAATAGACTTTGTTTTTTCCTTTGGTTGGTCAAACATGGTCGCATTATGACCAATGTTGAACGTGCTCGACGGCATCTTACGTCTAATATAATGTGTTCTTTGTGTGCAGGGTCTCCGAAAAGTTGCGACCATCTGTTTCGCCTTTGTTGTGAGGCGACTGGAATCTGGAATGCTGCGCTGAGTCCTACGGTGCTGCACTTTTTGTCTACTTTGGACTGGGATTCTTGGCTGTTGACGAACATCATGGGGGATAGCTCGGCAGGATTCCCAGCTCATTGGCCGCAGAAGTTCGCGGTTCGCCTCTGGTGGTTGTGGAAGTGGCGCAACGATGCGGTGTTTAATGGCCGCACGACTCCGCTTAGTCAGAAGCTCCTTTGGGTCGCGCAGCAGGAGAAGGACGTCGTCAATGCTTTTGCGAAGTCTTCGGCCCCAGTTCGCCATACTGCGAGTTATGAGGAAGTCTGCCTTTCGTGGAAAAAGCCATCGTTGGGGTGTTTTAAACTCAACGTGGATGGTAGTTTTTCGGCTGCGTCAGATAATGCGAGCTGCGGTGGAGTGCTTCGCGATCATTCTGGGCATTGGATCGGTGGTTTTCTCTATAGAATTGGGAGCTGCCCCATTGACGAGGCGGAAGCTTGGGGGGTGTTGCAGGGTTTGTGTTTTGCGGCTATGAAGGGAGTTCGGACCATTGTTGTTGAGAGTGATTCTATGCGTTTAATCGACCTCCTGCAAAACAATTCGATGAGGTTGGGAAATCTTGGAAACCTCCTCCAGCGATGCCATGCAAAAGCGGAGGAATTTGCGACGGTCCGGTTTGTTCATGTCTATCGGGAGCAAAACAAATTGGCAGATGCTCTGGCCAAGAAGGCTCTTTGTCGCCCGAGTGGTTTCTATATTTTGGACGAAGTACCGGGGGACCTGGGGGATTTGTATCATAAAGATCTGATAGGGGCTAGTTCTAAGTGGCGGATTCCCCATCATAGGGGATAGTTTTACACTTTTGTTCTTTCTCATGGGATAGCTCCCTCCATCTTTAATCAAAAAAAATATATATATATAAACTGTATTAGTATACAATTATTAGGTTTTAAGAAAAACTTAATTTTTAAGAATTTGACAGATCCATAGGCCCAAGCGAGGCGGGCTAAGCCTTTTTTAGGCCCACTAAATGGTGAAATTTGGTGGGGCCACCACATCAACTACCAAGAGTTATACTATGGAACCAGATCTATCTTGTAAAGTAAATTTCGATTTAAAATACACAATTTATATACTAAAAATCAAGTCAACTAATAATAAGAACATTCCTTTCAAATCAAAAAATAATAAGAGCATAATTTCTCTGAGATGAAATGTTCAAAAGATCAGCTGAATGGCAGTATTCACGAGCCCATAACCAAAACTTCCCCATTGTATTACTTTATTTCTTTACCAATTTGTATTTTATTCGATTAATAAGACTTAATTTAACTTATTTATAAAAGTTAATTTAGCATTCTTGTAAAAAAACTCATATATTTAAAAATCACATTAAAAATATTACTCCATATTAAATAAAAAAATTCAAATTTAAAATTTATAAGAAATGTTAAATGAAAATAAATAAAAGAAAAAAAAAAAGAGTTGAATAATGATTAATGAATAACAAATTGACAAGTAACTTGGAACAGAAGAAACATTATATTTTTTTTCTTAATTAATAAAGCAAATAATTGTTGCGTAACATTCTATAAGTCAATGACTGTTAGCATTTAAAATTTTGTCACTTTCTAAGAAATTCCTGTAATGACTTAAATATATGATCAAAGAAATTATCAAGCTTACCTAGTAGCGAATTTTGTGGGTCAAATATTGCATTATTTATTTGTGAGTAAACCATTGACATTGGTATTTTTTAGTTTAATTATGCCAGCAATAAAAAACTAATATATTTTTACTCATTTTAATTTTTAAAAACTAAAAACAAGAAAAATGACTACAGGAAAATATTTTCTAAAAAATTAATCATTTTCAAGAAAATATTTTCATTTTCAATATTTGGTTGCATTCCAAAAAAGTGTATTAGTGTGTTTACTGTTTAGTTCATTTTCCAGATAATGAGCATAATTATATAATTAAACATTTTAATTGTTTTGATTAGAATATAACACATTTATAATAATAATAATAATAATAATAATAATAATAATAAGTGGTGGTGGTGGTGTAATGGCAGTGGTTGCAGTGGTGATAGTGGTGTTGGTGGTGGTAGTTGTGAAGATGGTGAGATGGTAGTGATGTGGTGTTAGTGTGGAAGCTAGAAGATGACTCCCCAAAAAAGAGGGAAAATCATTTTTCAAGAAAATAAGAATATTTTCCTTAAAACAAACAGTCATCTTCCTTTTACTCACAGTTTCCATTATTTACCAAATATTAGAAATTCAAAAAATAGTTTCCATAAAATATTTTTCGTCTTTCCAAACACACCATTAAAAAGAAAAACATGAAAGAAATCAATTGCCTCTTACAAAACACCACAATGACCATGTAATCAAATTCCATTTCACCATTTAAAAAAAAAAATCTTAATTCTCACAAGACACAAGATATCTGTCTGTAAATTTTGCATTCATCCCCCCAAGCAGTGTATAACTAGAATCAGATACTCCGTACTATATTGTAACAGAGTTAGTAGTACTAAAAAAGCTAGAATCACCGCACCAACAGAATAAAGTCTAAGAATTCATTTCACTTTTAATTTTCAACTTGAGTCTCATATTGAAATACCATCATATAAATGAAGAAAAATGAAGTTTGATGGAAGTGAGGCATTTTAAATATATTGAATTGAATTTGAGCGAAGGTCAAAAGTGAAAATGACTTTAAACTCAAGGATCAAGGGTGGTAGTGTGTTATTAATTCTAATGCACAAAAATAAAATTTGTATGGCACTGTCTCACATAAGACAGATTTCAAATATGTAATACTTTCTAATAAAAATGTAGGGAGTAATACTTTTGTATGAGTTGGCAAGTAATCTGTATTACATTCTCACTAATAAATATTACTTTCCAATAGAAAAAGTAATATTATTTAGTAAAAATGTAATACTTGTTGACTCATATATAACATTTTTGTTAAAAAGTATGATATATTTTAGATTCATCTCATGTGAAATGATTTCACACAAGACAAACCAATTCTAAAATGTAAAAAACGACAGATAACAAGCGAAACAACCCTTCCCCTTCTTGTATACTTGATATAAACAAGCATCAATATTGAAATGAAACAGCAATTTAGTGAAATGACATACAAGAAGAGAAGAACTAAATACAATTCAATAAATTTTTTATTTAAAATGTTCTACCATTCGGACATGATTCTCATGCAAACCAAACAAGGCCTTGTAGTTCTTAATATTAGAAGGAAACTAGAACATTCTTAGTTGCTAGGATGTATTGAAGACTGCATCTGGGCTTCCCAGAAATTGATTCGGCCTAAATTATTTGCCTCGTTCAGTTACTTGTTTGAATTGGCTACATTACACTAATAAATAACAACAACAACAATAATATTCTCTTTACTTTGTATTTGCTTTTTGAATTCTGTGGCTGGTAGTCTTCTAGCCTATGTATAAATAGGGCCTCTACTTGTACAACCACCTACAAAATATACACTATTCTTCTACATTCTTCTACTTCAACATTTAACATGGTATCAGAGTTTAGGGAATGAAAGTGAGTGCCTAGGCTGGGTTCCGGAAGGACTGCCGACGCCGCTGCAAGAAGTCCAGTCACCGTCAGACGGCGCCGTCCCACTGCACGCGCCACCGTTGTTGCGTTGTTCCGGTGCCACATGCCGGCACGTGGGGTTGTTTTCAGCAACGTCGCCAATTGATTTTCACATTTTCAGTGTGTCTCGTTGTGTTGAGTCCAGGGAGGTAGGATGTGTTGAAGGTTTTCGATCTGGTTGGGTCTATAACGAAAGAGGTACGGTCAGTGTGTCTTTTTATTTTCTGGGTGAAGTGTTCATACTGTTCATCTGTTGTCCTTGTTGGGTAAAGATTAAAATGGCAGAAAAAGGAATATTACTATTATTTCCACACCATCTAAATTAATTGACGTAGTTCTAGTTCTGACTTCAGATGAGTCTAATTTTCCTGAACAGAGATTTTTTATTAAAGTAAATTTAGATGGTATAGAGAAGAGTGACCATTTAGAAAAAGAGTGTCCTACATATGCTACCTTAGTTGTGGACTGGAAAAGTACTGATAAAGCCTTATTGCCACGTATAATTAATTGCATTGATAGGAAAATTATTTTGTCTACACAACACTGCCAAACCATAAAAGAAGTATGGGAGTTAGTGAACAAATGGTTAAGTAGAACTAGTAATTTGAGAAAGTTATACCACTTATCCCAAGAAGTATATCGGTCTAGTCGAAAGGGGCATGAACTTAGAGATTATTATTATGACTTTAAGAGTGTGTAACAAATGATGTGGATGAAATGAAAAAACATGACAAATTACTTGTTTTTAGCTAGATTTCTGGCCTGGATAAAGAATATGATGTCCTTAGATCCCAATTGTTAGGGAATAAGGACTTAAAGTCTTTGGATCAAGTATTTTTCATGCTACAGAATGCTAAAAAATTATTTTAAAAAAAAAACGACAAAGGGATCTCCTTCGTCTCTGGCCTGCCATAGAGACGAAGGGTTCTCCATGGCTGATTTTTTTGTCTCTGACTGATTTTTTTTTAAAATTAAATAAATTTTTATTTAAAATTATATTAAAATAAAAGTTAAAAATTATTTTTAAATTAAATAACCCACACATCAGCATTCAACAGGTAAACAAGTCATTTTTTTGTGAAATTGCATGAATTTGCGTTGTTCAAGGACCTAATTGTAATTTTTTTGAGTCCGATGGCCTAATTGCATTTTGGTGTGTAGTTGGATGGTCTATTTGACCCTTATTCATAATAATAATAATAATAATAATAATAATAATAATAACAATAATGGCCTATTTGGATGGCCTAGTTGACTTGCACAACTATCTTTGCACTTGAAAAATATTCCAAATATTACATAATCAAACACTGCTTAAAGAAGTGATCTCCCTAGATGGATACATGTGTGTTTGGTTTGCACATGTGAATCGAATCGGTATAGATATCAAATACTTGATAAGGGTAATGAGTTTTGGTGAAAGTATTTTGCACGTTTGGTAATAGGGTGGAATGAGAATAGTTATTAATGGTTGGGGAATAAATAAGAAAAGGAAATGTAACCCTTATTCAGTAAGGGTATTGATTTTTCAATTAATGGGGGTATTCTAAACTCATAGTAGTATTATAAAAACCTGTCAACCAAACAATAATAATCACTTTAATACCCATATCTTATACCAAAATCTGTCAACCAAACATACCCTAAAATTCATCAAAAAGAACCTAGCATAGTTGGAACTTGGAAATGCAATTTGCAACCTTAACATAAAAGTTACCTGGGACTTTGAATTTTCATGGTCTCAGCTGAGTGGTAGGCCTGTCTGTGATTATCGTCTCCAGCCTTATAAGTGAGCACAAAGAATTCCTCTCAAATGCTGCTACGAAACTGTCCTGTTTAGTAAATGACTGTTAGCTGATAACTATTAGTGATTGGGTTAGAAGGTATAATAATTAGTTAATTGATTGTAAAAAGATATTTGATAAATTAGCTGTTAGTTGATAACTGTTTGGTTTAATTTCTTTTATGAAAAAGCTAATTGAAAATGTTGTTTTGAGTAGCCTTTTAAATTTTAGAATTTTAGAGTTACAGAAAGCTTATTAACCAAACACGTATATTGATTTTTTAACAAAATCAAACAACTAATAGTAATCAAATAAACCAAAATTAGCTGATAGGCTAATTATTTACCAAACAGTGCCACTGTATTATATTAATAGAAATTGCAAACACATCACACTAAAAAGTTAAAGAAAATATAAGTATATTTATAATATAGAAATAACATCACATCCCAGCATGATAAGGCTTGACTTGCAAATAATTAATCAAGTTGCTAAATGTTGACAAATTAACATTCCTTGATACATCAGATTTTTCTATCATTTTTGTTCTTTAAAAAGCTGATTGAGTGGGACAATTCCATACCTCCAAGTATTACAATTTACAACATGTGATATGAACCCTGATATAGCACTCCCTTCCTGCAGTTACCATTTTCTTTCTATCCATGAAAGCATCCAAAACCCAGAGCTTATCAGCACCCGGGAAAAGAGCATCCTAGCCACTCCCTGGAGTTTACATGAAAGCATAAGTTCTATTGCAGACAGGTTAAAGTACATGAGCAGATTACATTGCCTTTGGAAATCCTTTCTTTTTCGTGAGGCATTCACGCTTAAAGAAGCTGCTTGAGAAAATATCCAAATCTTCAAAATGTGGTCAAATATCTTCTACGAGAAGGTGCAGAAGTGCAGGAGCAACTGCGAAGGGCTTGCTGCAATAAACTATAGACTGGAGAAACAAATACAATACCATGATACAAAGGCTACATACCTGGCTATGTTCTATATCACCTTCCAATTTATCCTTTTCCTCGCAAATTCAAAGCCATCAGAGCATCAGTGCAAACACTGGTGGAAACTTTTCTCAGTTTCCATCTTGATCTCAGTTCTCTTCGGCATCAATTTCATATCCACCATACTTAAATGTGTACGTATAAGAAAGGCACAAGATATGAACTGGCTGTACCAATCAGAGAACTACCGTCAAATGGGACGTCTTGAAAGGCACAAGGAGAGCTATCATAGCAACATCCAACTCAGACCTGAAGCCATGACAAGTGCAGAACAGGAGAAGACATATTACCAAATGCTAGGTATTGGGAGACAGACACTACATACAAATGAAGAAAACAGAGAGAGTGCAGCGACCACAGTTGAAGGTTTTCAACCGACATCTGCACATCAGAGGAATCTAGATACATTTACTGTGTATCAACGTTATGCGCATGTTGGAGTAACAGTTTCCCTCTTGCTAGCCTACACAGTTCTCGTGCTACATGCTTGTCGCTCTTCTCTTTGCAATGGAAAGGCATAGAGTACAGAACAGGTGAGTTCCAAAGAAATTATGCCTCCAATACCCTCCCCCCTACTTACAAGCAGTGAACCAGTAATCAACTATAGTATTTTATATTTTTAAGATTTTAAAATCTAATCCCAGTATTACTTTTGAACCAAACATAGTATTGTTAGTCTTGTCTAGCCTATTTCTCTTAACCAAAGAAAGGATTTATACCATGATTGGAACCAAATAGGGGTGTAAACGAGCCGAGCCGAGCTCGAGCAGCTCGGCAATTTTCGAGCTGCTCGAGTTCGGCTTGAGCAGCTCGATTGTTCAAGCTCGAGCTCAAGCTTGATCTTGAGCTCGAGTTCGAGCTTGAATTCGAGCTCGAGTTCACGCTCGAACTCAAATTCGAGTTCGATTTTGAGCTCGAATTTAACCTGTTTGATTTTAAATTCATGTTTCAATTAAAAATAAACTGTAATATTTTATATATATATATCGCTCGCGAGTGGCTCGACGAGCCTAAGACATTAGAGTTCGAGCTTGGCTCGAGCTCGAATTTGACTAAGCTCGAGCCGAGCTTTGACCAAGCGGCTCGCGAGCCGCTCGGCTCATTTACACCCCTAGACTCAAATGATCTCTTTAGGCAAGATATAATTCTAGTACTAACAACCAAATTCAGTAAACATGAATACTTGAAAACCTAAACACATACACTTCACAAGTTAGCAACACTGGTTCAAATTCAAATAAATTGAATAATAAGATCTCTGCAATTGTATTATTTAAGATGTCAAAACATTTTCTTTTTGTTAAAAATTGAATATCAGAACTTGTAAGTTTAAAGTGGTATAAGGCACTGAAAATGTTTGTTTGTTTTTCTTTTTTTTTTAAATTGAATTGTAGAATTCATGAAGAGTAAACTTTATTAATGTCACATTGAAGCCAAATTGTTGCAAGGATTCCCATTGAAGGCTTCATTGTAGTGAACTTTTATACTAAATCTAAGAAATATTGGGTTTTCAGATTTTTGTGTGGCACTGTGACATTCATTCCTTACCATAAAGTAAACTTCCATTAAGATGAAAGTAAACAATAATAAATAAATGAAATTAAAATTCACCCGACAATTAATTACATACACACACAGAGACACACTTTAGGTAGAGAGCAAAAGGAAATTTAGAGAGTTAACTAATTAGCCTTGTAGTTAAGCAGGTTTCTATATCTGTGTTGTCATCAACAAAGGTGCTACAACGTAGCACAAAAGATGAGTTACCTGGCCCAGTTTGAGAGGCATAACCTGATGAAGTCTGTTTGCAACTTTCACTAGTAAATACTAAATATATTGTAGTAAGCTTTTTCAATGTAAATAAATTTCTTTTAAAGTAAAAAATAAGTAGCACAAGCTCCCAGAAAATTTGAACTGTACCTACAGGGCTTTCAAGTTGTCAAGAAATTGAATCTAGAGCTTAAAAGAACTACAAGTTATATGTATTTTAGGTGTATTATCTACTAATGCTCTCTTGAGAAAATCATCAAGAGATTAGTAAGAAATCTTGCACAAGTACACTGCAAAGTGTCAAATGTCCATTGCAGGGTAAAAGAAGAAAAGAAGCATGCTTTACCATTCATTATTTTTTAGCAAATATAGCAATTTGAAAGTGTACTCACGTTTTGTCTATGTGAACTGCAGATGGGAGAATCAAAAATAAAAAACTGCAGGTGGGATAGCAGTCTAAAACTTAATAACTTTGTGCTCCATTTTGTAAATACTTGTTAAACTTGTATCATACTTCTATATTGAGTTAGAGAGAGAGAGAGAGAGGGAGTTCAGTATGCAACATATCAATCTGTAGGTATCAATCCATCCATTCCAGACTTCTATATTCTGTAAAGATTATATTTCTTAATGTCTTACTTGGTGCTGCATATTTCCTTGCCTCTGGTAGGACAAGAATGTATTTCCAGTGTTTCATCCTACAATGCACAACAGAGAAATGATCAGTAAACAGCCATTTTAGTCAAAATCCCAAACCTATCAGGAAAATTAAACCAAGCATCCTGGTTCAGCTTCCACATAATAAATTCTCCTTTTTGAGCCTAGGTGATTAATTTCCTCTGAGTCCATTTCAAATGATCCTATGCCAGCACTCACATATGTAATGAATCCAAACATCACAAAAAGATTGTAGCAAGTAAGACCAATGTTCAAGTAAAATAAAGAACAAAATAATTTTAAAATAATAAACAAACCAAGTCAAAAAGATAGCAAAATCTATAATACTTGAACAAAATTTGTTTGGCAATCAATATCAACCTTTAATCACTTTAGGATTCAATTATCCAAGTTATGCTTTCAAAAAGAGCCAAGTGAGGAAATATGTTTTCAACCAACTCTACTTGATATTATTAAGGCATAGCTCAATCATAGATTCTTTTACTAGGTGACTGTTTTTCAAGTCAATTATATGCAATTGTAATGTTAATTAAGGCAAAGTTTGCAAAAGAAAAGATTTAAGCACAAGTAAAGAAAGACGCGAAGGTTTATAATGGTTCGACATCTCTGGGTCTACATCCACAACTAAGGCCACATCCCTTAGAATTCCAAACTCTACCCTCCAGCTTGCTTCAATGTTGGTACACACCAAACCAATCTCAACAAACACTCCCTCATTGATGGATGACACTATCAACTATAACATTTCAACCTTTCGTAGCTTAGGATACATGTTAACTCTTTTGTTGCCAAGGTTGCCGTTACGTCACTACTCACTAGCCACACTTGTGGGTTGGGACCTTACACTTCACATCATCCAAAAGTTTACACCATCATAAGTCTGAGGTCCTCCAACAGTGCTTCAATTTTCAATTGCTAAACAACTTGGATAATCAACAAGAACTCTGGTATACCTGAGAATGTAAAAAACGTAGAATTCTTCTCCTCTCCGGACAAATTCCCACCCTTTAGAGTATGGACTAACTTTTCCATTGACTCAGCAAATCCTTTTAGCCCTTGCTCATGTTATCAGTCCCACGAGTACGGTTAAAGGGCGGTTCAACCCTCTATGTGTGTCACTACCCCAACCCCCAATAGAAATATAGACTTATACAACAAAGTGGAAAAGTAATCTAAAAGCATAATAATTCTCAATCCAG
This sequence comes from Ipomoea triloba, assembly GCF_003576645.1. NCBI lineage: Eukaryota > Viridiplantae > Streptophyta > Magnoliopsida > Solanales > Convolvulaceae > Ipomoea > Ipomoea triloba. Next base: position 10,636,436 of record NC_044916.1, on the reverse strand, counting down.
GTTATATCCCTAATTTATGTATGTTTTTTCTGTTAATTTTTTTATACAATATGTTATAAGAGTTATATTATACAATTTTTTGGACAAAAATATCTCTACCGTTATAGCTTTTGTTATCTTTTCCCATTATTATTACCATGCACATGCATACACAATATATTTTCTTATATTCTTCAATGGATAATATGAATTCTACAACTATGATTTTTTTTATAAAATTATATACTATTATTTTTATATAAAAAAAAATTTAATATAGTTAAGATTTTAACATTGAGTATTGGGTATATTTTTTGCACATCACACATATAAAACTACTGCACATGGGCCAAACCAAACTAAAATAATGAACCCAATCAATTAAATAGTCTAATCCATAACCTTATAAACCCATATGTTTGTCTCTTATTTTTCAATGTGGGACTCTTAACAATATGCATCTTGATTTCCTAATTCAGCCCAACAACATGCCACCTTCTGCCACCACCACATGACCCATAGAGACTGTTTTTAAGAAAATAGGAACCCAAACTACTCTCTCTAAACCCAGGAAAGTAAAGAGATGAAAAGAAGTCTTAGAAAAAGCATAGAACATAAAAGGAGGAAAATATTTATGTGGATTTTAGCTACACAATCTTTTTGGATATCAGAAAGCCAAAGTCCTTGCTTAAGCAGTTAAGCCTCCCAGCTCAAGCATAGAAGCATAGTTGAGTAATTAAGGGTATAATTTGGTCATCTAAAATCTTTTAGTGTTAGCCGCAACCTTGTATTGAACTATTGACCAATTTAAATATTTTAAAATTTTATTATCACATTTTGCACTAATCATTTAATTCCACAACATACACACACACACACACAAAACCACTTGATATTATGAAAATTCATATTAAAAATAATAGAGCATTAGATTAGGCATTAAATTTTTTTTTTTTAAAGTACTGATAGTATAATCTACAAATTTTGTAGCTGAAATGGTAAAATTATAAACAAATTACTTACTCCATTAGCATATATCTACTTAAAATTGGTGCTAATATACCTCTGAATAACATCTACCTGCTATTATATATAGGGATGAAAGACATGTATGTAATCAATAGCAAATGACATTACTCATATTCATACAACATATGCATCAAACCGGAAGCACAACATGGATATATTTATGAGTAAGATCTGCAGTCCTCCCTGCTATACACACATTGCAAAGCTGAAATGTAATAAAACTAGAGCACTCACTCATAGCCATGAACTGATTACATATGCAACCATAAATAATCTACGGTGTGCATGAAGTCATGAACTTGTATCATTGTCTTCAGCATTAGAGCTTGTCTGTATACAAAAGAAAGAAATTAGATGAGAACAAATGAGAATCTTATCCAACAAAAAAGAAAAGTCAAGATGGGATTACATAAAAAAGAAAACTAGTAAATTGAGTGTTATACACATAAATAATCCAATGACTACCTACAAAAACACCCCCCTATAGACATGTTGTCACAAATGAGAGCATGTCTACAGGGAGGTGTTTTTGTAGGTAGTCATCGGATTATTTATGTGTATAAATAACTAGATGAGCAACATGACTTGTGCTGGAAAAATAACCACAGGACTTATGCAGAGGGTTATATAATATGGCAGCAACAAAGTGTTTCAGTGGTATATTGCACTCAAAGACACATTCTGAACTCTAAAGTATAGCTCTACACAAAAAGGCATGAAAGACATGTTAAATGACCAAGTGTGTGATTAAAATTGTAGGTCAGCTTTCCGTGTAATTTGTATGCCTTGAGACTGTTGAGAGATACTAAAAGGAGAAACTTTGATCTTTAAAATTATTCAGAAGGGAGAGGAGGTATTGGTTGTCTTCAAAACAGCAGGAAGACTGCATTTTTTGTGAGATGTGCTACTACTGCTGATAATCAAAGGAATTTGTCTGCTTCAAGTGTGTGAAAAGGCATGGTGAAGAAGTGGAGCATCTCATAAATACATAGCAGTGACTAAACTGAACAGTAATCATTTTTCATCACTACTTTTTGGGTAAATTGAGTGGTGCTGAGGCAAGTAGCTACTTTCCTATAAGGTGATGATTAAACAGGATATACAGAGATAAGCAAAAGATATGGAAGGTGGCTCCTTTATGCTTGATGTGTTCAATATAGATGATGGAAGAAGAGAAATCAACAACTCTTTAAACCACCTTGAATCAAGAGCTCCTTATCTTTTTGACATCTCAAGTGTAGTCAAAATGTACAAGCACCTAGAGGTTTGAAACCTAGAGCCTAGCATAAAATTTTTAATCCAACAAAAGGAAAGCATTGCTGGACCAAAGGAACCTATGACAGCCAAGTCTTTACAGAATACAGATAATATCTACCAGTTTGTTTCAACTTTCAATACCCTGTGAAAAGAGAAAATGCATACAAATGTGAAATTCTACACAAAGGTTACCCCCTTTATATTTAATCAAATTTCAATCCTCCAGTCAACATATTTTGTTTATGGACATTCATAAAATAAATCCTTAGGAGCTACATAAATCTGAAATCTGCTAATGTAAAAATGACTAAGAGAAAACACCCACTTTAAGAAACATGATAAACTGAAATATAAACAGACCTCAAAGTATGTTTCACCAGAACTTGATATCTAGATATATTGATGCATAAGAATCTAGAACAGGGGAAGGCCTAACTCTGACATGAGGAGTGTTCTACGGATTTTGATACAGACCAGGCAGAATAGGAAATTAATCAAATAATCATTCATATGGCAGAGTTCAAGGAAGCATATAATCAGGGATTAATTGATGTTCCTTGCTTATTTCATGGAGCATGTAATTAGGAATTTACTGATTATGATTGATACGAGTAGTAAAGAGACTGAGAGACAGGATGGATTTGAACCAAGAAAGTTAGGACTTAGGAGATACTAATATTGTAAAGTAAAACACATGGGAAAGAAAACAAGAGAATTATAAGAATATCCCTCCAGGCTCCAACAAGAATAAATTCCTGCCCTCAGCTACTTAAAGCTTAATTGTTCCAATAACACTGGATGCCCTATCTTCTAAGAGATTGTCCCCATTTATAATCTATTGCCATATGTAAAATAGGCAAAGTCGTCGCAAAGACCATCAATTACTGATTACATAATCCATCAATCCCTAATTACATGCTCCATTGAAATAAGCAAGAAACATCAATTACTAATTAAATAATCAGTCAATCCCTAATTATATGCTTCCTTGAATTTTGCCATTTGAATGATTATTTGACTAATTTCCTTTTCTGCCTAGTCTATATCAGATTGTCTTTTCACTTTCCTTTTCTCTTCATTTGTTCTTTTCTGGTTTTCACTTTTCTAATAATTACCAGGACACTTTGGCATACATGTCATGCCCATGCGATACATGTGGGCTTGAGTCCTATGCTCCTATTTGGCTATTTGTATATGCAGTACCATACACCACTATTTGGACAAATGACATCATTGCAGCATGGTATGTAACATCATCTGTTGGGCAAGCCACCACTTAAGGGGCCACTGGCCCCACTGCGTAGTACCCAACTTCCCCTTACTCTAAATCTCTAATAAATGCTACTAATTTTCTTATGGAAAATTATTGACTAGATTGGCACACAAGACCAAACTATTATCCAATGGTGAGACTTGTGTGCTTTAATATAGGCTTATTCTACTTAATGTAACCACCATAATATGTTACAGGAACATGCCAATAACTTGGCCTGATGAGCCAAGCCTAGACAATAATTACCCAACTCGTGTTATCAACAATCACTTAACACTCCAAGCTTCATACTTGCAAAACCCCAGCACATTAGGATTCATCCAGTGATTCAATCACCACAAGCATTCTTTGACTATTGCACCCTACTTATTCCATCAGACCCTATGCACAGGGGACAACTCCAAGCATTCTTTGACTATTGTTTTTTCAGGTTCTGTCCAATAGTTCAAGGTTTTTATTCAAACTGCAGCAATACCCACCTCAAGGTTCAAAGTTAGTCCTATGCACTCTATCTTTGCACTTCTCTGGGTTCAAGGTGAACACCAAGGAGCTATGTTATTCACTGTGCAAGCCAATTAACAATAGATAATTCACGGTTATCCTCCAAAAACATGTAGATATGACAGTGTAACTAGAAGTAGAATCGTTGACATAGAAATTCTCAGGGGAGGAAATAGAAAATAAATAAGGATAATAAAGAAAGTACCAGAGCAATGTCTTGATTTTCAATTGTCAATTGTGTACTCCATTATGATATCATCTGGCCGTCCATGATATGTCCTACCCAGGCACCCAAATCCCCTGAAAGCCAATTAATCCACACAATGTCATTAGCTTCTGTGCAGCTTACATTTAAATTACAAAACTTTCCTTACCAAATACACCCTAGATACAGAATAACAATGCAATATTTCATTTTCATCATAGTTAAGGAAAGAAGATTTCCCACATTCAATACTAAAACCATTTATAATCCATACCAAAACCACCAACTTCCATATGACTATCGAGTACACATTAAGCTTGAATTATAAAATAAATTTCTTTAGCAAATACCTATGGAATAACCACACAGAGCTATCAATCAATCTTATGCTATTGTGCTTCAATACCTTCCTGTCATTATTGTTTGGGAACTTGAAACAATTGGAACAAAAAAGGGGAAACAATTCAATCTGTAGCTGGAAAAACATCAATCACGTAGTGGACAACTATAAACACAAGTTAAGCTCCATTAAAACCCACTGCAAACCCAAATCCTTCAATCCAACTTCCCTAGAAACTAAATTTCATCCACCAGATATCAATAAAATTTCTAAAAAAGGGGGAAACAATTCAATCTGTAGCTGGAAAGACATCAATCACGTAGTAGAAAACTATAAACACAAGTTACTCCATTAAAACCAGAAACAAAATTTCATCCACCAGATATGAATAAAATTTCTAAACTCAAATTTGGGTAAACGAAAGGAGAGAGATAAGATTATACTAACCTTAGACGGCATAGATCATGCAACCTAGCCCGAACAATACGTACAACCAAGTTCCCTGCTCCGGCATTGGAGAAAGTGATTTTGACGTAGTCTAGAAAGTTCTGGGGAATAAAGCTGTGCACTTCCCTTCCGCCTACTTCGATGGCTATCCTGGAAGGCAGTCCAAACGCGTGGTTGCGTTTCAGAAAATGAGAGGCTGGGAATTCGCTGCGGCCCGGAGGAAAATGAATATAGTGATCAAGCTCTAACGAATGTAGTTTCTCCCTGAGACTAATTTCCCAGGGCGTCTCATTATAGACAACAATCATCCGAGAAAATATCACTCCCATTATTGGTTGCTATGAAGAGATGGCCGCAGTCGGGAGAGTTCACTGTACTGACCTGATAGAGAAGAAGCCGACAGGGAAGGTGGGTGTTTGATAAATGACGGATCAAGTTTACAAGAAAAAAAAATCAAAAACAAAAACGAATAAATAAATGACGGATCAAACCCACCATTTTGATGGATGTTTTGACCTTCATCAAAACGCCAAAAATAATGTTAAAATAATGTTTGGTACGTTAGTGTTGTGGGGAAAGAAAAGGCATTCCCTAAAACACCATGTTATATCTATTACGGAGTAGTATACAATCAACGGTATACAATTTGGGAACAATAGCTATCCAAAAACCTTTGACTACCCTATTCTTCTGTCCTAGTTGACCGCCACACCGCCCCGGGCGATTTCTCCAACCTGTCAAAGTCCAACTGCATCATGCAATTCGTGCGTTTGTATGTGCTTTTTGTTTTTAAATACTTTTCTTTTAATAAGTTTGGATAAAAATTAAGAAAAAAGTGAACTTTTACACATTGTGCAATTAAATTATGGAATAAAATTTAAATTGGTCACTGAACATAATCTGAAAGTGTAATTAGGCCACTAAACAAAATAAAAGTGCAATTAGGCCACTGAACACTCCAAATACATGCAATTTTACATGATAGCAAGTTACCTTCCATTTCATCAGGTTGTCTGCTTACATGGATGATGAATTGGCATTTTAAAATATTTTTTAATAATAAACTTTAAAAAAATAAATAAATAAAAAATAAACAAATTATTAAAAAAACAAACAAACGCCAGGATGCTGTGTTTATTAAAGTTTTATTTTCAAGGTATTATAGATAGAATTTATGAGTCCTTTCTGGTAGGAGACCGGGGAATGGGTGTCCACCATTTTTTTTAAAAAAAATTAATTTTTAATTTTTAATTTTTAATTTTTAATTTTTAATGTTTATTATTAGAAATTATTTTAAAATGCCACTCAACATCTACAAAAGAAGGCAACCTGATGAAATGGAAGGTAACCTGCTATCAGATGAAATTGCATGTATTTGAAGTGTTCAGTGGCCTAATTGCACATTATTTTCGTTCAATGACCTAATTGCACTTTCAGGTTACGTTCAGTGGCTAATTTGAATCTTATTCCTTAAATTATTAAACAAAAAATATGTGTAATTGAATCATTAAAAACTCAAAAATTGTGCAAATGAAATTTTTTTACAGATTACTCCCAAGTTTCCCTTAAGGGTCCGTTTGGATGTATTATGGAAAACTATCTTTGTGTGTTTGGTTCATTTTCTGGAAAATGGATAGAATTGTATAACTAAACATTGTAATTGTTTTATTTAAAATATAAAAAATTATAATAGTTAATAAAATAATGGTATTTAATAAAAAATAGAATTTATAAAAAAATAAAAAATAAAAAAAATTAATATAAAAAAAAATGTAGCAAAGGTTTCCGGCGGTTTCCCCACCTCCTTGGTCATGGGTGATATGGCTTGGTTTTGGTTGAAAATATGTGAAACAACTATTCTGACGATTCTGGAAAATGACTTACGAAAAAAAATTCCGTAAATCATTTTCCGGAAAAATGAACTATTTCCGTTGACCACTGTAGACACAGAAAATTTGAGCTCGAAAATGGACCGATTAAATTATTATTGGGCCTAATGTTGAGATTGATTATTGGACCAATTTAATTAATTGGGTCATGATGATTAAATTAATTTAATTAGCCCAATTAAATTGGTGTTGGGTAATTGAATTAATGGGCCAAGCCCGATTCATATTTGAATTTAATAATAATTATAATTATAATTTAAATATAATTTTATTATATTTGAATTTAATAATTATAATTAATTTGAATTTGAATTAGATGATAGAGTCTTGAACCTGGACTTGATTATGGCAATGTTCATTCCCTTAATTAATTAATTAATTATTTAATTAATTAATTAGGGAGTTTGTTGAGGGAAGTTGGTTGCACACTCCACTATAAATAGAGCCCCTCATTTCACATTTAAAACACGCCTTGAAGATTGAAGATTTGAAAGCATTGAAGGCATTCTGAAGCAGTTAGAGGCTTGAAGTATTTTGACGGTTCTAGTTGAGTATCACGCCTTTGAAATCCCGGAAGGCCACGCCACTTGAACCCCGGAAAGCTACGCCGTTTGAATCTCGGAAGTTACGTCACTTGAATCTCGAAAAGCTACGCCGTTTGAATCCCGGAAGTTACGTCAGTTGAATCCCGGAGGCTACGCTATTTGAATCCCGGAAGTTACGTCAGTTGAATCTACGCCCGGCTACGCTATTTGAATCCCGGAGGCTACGCCACTTGAAACCCGGAGGCACTTCAGTAGAACACGTCAGTGAAGAATCAGAGGACTATACAGAGATTTTGTACCTGCAACTTGAATTACACACACACTGTAACCCGATATTGTGAATATATACAATTTCGAATTTTTTGTGTTTACAGATTTTGGCACGCCCAGTGGGATAACTCTGCCTCTCATCTCTTCACTTCCAAGCTATACAAAGAATCCAAATGGCATCAAGAAAGACTTACGCTCAAGCTACCGGCTCTAAGGCATCTTCTGTGGCCGGCTCCGACAGGCGCGAGGTGCAAGGTGCACTGACTCGGAGTCGAGTGAGGGACCTAGGGGTGGAGTTGACCGAGACCGAAACATTGCTCGCAACGTCGTCCGAAGGCTTGGAGGCGTCTCCATCGGCTCAAAGAAAGCTACATATGATAGAGGTTCATCCTCAACAACAGAGACCGTTGGTAGCAAGAGTCCGATTCCCTCAAATGAAGCTACTCGAAGCGAAAGTCCTTCCCCTATTCCCTCAAATACAACTACTGGCAGCAAGAGTCCTACGCCATCAAACGAGTCCCATAGCAGCGAAGCTCATCTCCCATATCTCAGCCATCGCCAATGTTGAAACCAGCCTCGGAATGGACGCACGTCTACACGGTCATGCCTGCTATGACAACGAACGCAGCTTCGGTGGAGGAGCAACTGGCAAACATCACCAAAACTCTCGAGGGGATGAGTGTGCTTATTCATAGTCAAGAAAGGAAGCTCAATGATCTCAGCGAGAAGGTTGAAAGCGGGAGAAATGGTGAAACAAGTCGAGCTTCCAAGAAGCGGCCTCAAACCCAAGAAGAAGCTATTGACGCCGAGTCACCACATCATCAAAGTAGGCCCACTGCAGAAATGGAAGAGACAATCTCTCGCCCACATCCCGCTGAAAGGAGTATTCAAATTTCTGGGGCATGATACCTGTCGAGCAATTGAACGATTACATCATGGGAGCAATCAAGAGAAGGCTCGAGGGAGAGCAACCATCGTACACTTACTCTAAGCCCTACACCCAAAGGATAGAAGAAATGAAGATGCCGCTGGGCTACCAACCTCCCAAGTTTCAACAATTTGATGAAAAGGCAACCCGAGACAGCACATCGCCCACTTTGTGGAAACTTGCAACGA
>NC_044916.1:10445800-10627560 GCF_003576645.1 Ipomoea triloba | reverse complement strand
TTTGAATCCCGGAAGTTACGTCAGTTGAATCCCGGAGGCTACGCTATTTGAATCCCGGAAGTTACGTCAGTTGAATCCCGGAGGCTACGCTATTTGAATCCCGGAAGTTACGTTAGTTGAATCCCGGAGGCTACGCTATTTGAATCCCGGAGGCTACGCCACTTGAAACCCGGAGGCACTTCAGTAGAACACGTCAGTAAAGAATCAGAGGACTATACAGAGATTTTGTACCTGCAACTTGAATTACACACACACTGTAACCCGATATTGTGAATATATACAATTTCGAATTTTTTGTGTTTACAGATTTTGGCACGCCCAGTGGGATAACTCTGCCTCTCATCTCTTCACTTCCAAGCTATACAAAGAATCCAAATGGCATCAAGAAAGACTTACGCTCAAGCTACCGGCTCTAAGGCATCTTCTGTGGCCGGCTTCGACAGGCGCGAGGTGCAAGGTGCACTGACTCGGAGTCGAGTGAGGGACCTAGGGGTGGAGTTGACCGAGACCGGAAACATTGCTCGCAACGTCGTCCGAAGGCTTGGAGGCGTCTCCATCGGCTCAAAGAAAGCTACATATGATAGAGGTTCATCCTCAACAACAGAGACCGTTGGTAGCAAGAGTCCGATTCCCTCAAATGAAGCTACTCGAAGCGAAAGTCCTTCCCCTATTCCCTCAAATACAACTACTGGCAGCAAGAGTCCTACGCCATCAAACGAGTCCCATAGCAGCCGAAGCTCATCTCCCATATCTCAGCCATCGCCAATGTTGAAACCAGCCTCGGAATGGACGCACGTCTACACGGTCATGCCTGCTATGACAACGAACGCAGCTTCGGTGGAGGAGCAACTGGAAAACATCACCAAAACTCTCGAGGGGATGAGTGTGCTTATTCATAGTCAAGAAAGGAAGCTCAATGATCTCAGCGAGAAGGTTGAAAGCGGGAGAAATGGTGAAACAAGTCGAGCTTCCAAGAAGCGGCCTCAAACCCAAGAAGAAGCTATTGACGCCGAGTCACCACATCATCAAAGTAGGCCCACTGCAGAAATGGAAGAGACAATCTCTCGCCCACATCCCGCTGAAAGGAGTATTCAAATTTCTGGGGGCATGATACCTGTCGAGCAATTGAACGATTACATCATGGGAGCAATCAAGAGAAGGCTCGAGGGAGAGCAACCATCGTACACTTACTCTAAGCCCTACACCCAAAGGATAGAAGAAATGAAGATGCCGCTGGGCTACCAACCTCCCAAGTTTCAACAATTTGATGGAAAAGGCAACCCGAGACAGCACATCGCCCACTTTGTGGAAACTTGCAACGATGCTGGAACATACGGAGATTTCCTCGTCAAGCAGTTTGTCCGCTCGTTGAAGGGCACCGCCTTTGATTGGTACACTGACTTGGAGCATGGCTGCATCGATAGCTGGAGTGACATGGAGCGTGAATTCTTGACTCGCTTCTATAGCACAAGAAAGACTGTTAGCTTCTTGGAGCTCACCAACGCTCGTCAATGGAAGGGTGAACGCGCATGCGCTTACATTGAGAGATGGAGGGAGTTGTGCCTCAACTGTAAAGAGAGGATATCACAGAGCTCTACAATTGAAATGTGCATCCAAGGCATGCGATTCGAGCTCTCTTATATTCTGCAGGGGATCAAGCCCAAGACATTTGAAGAGTTATCCAGTCGAGCTCATGACATGGAGTTAAGCATTGAAGCTAGTGGTGGGCCCAGCATGTTGAGCATGCCTAGCTCGTCCAAGGCGCTTGTGAACCAAGATGTTAACAAAGGGGGCAAACCCTTTCAAAAGCAAGAGAAGAAGGAGACGATGAATGTGAATGCTAGACCAATGCAGCTTTTCACAAAAGTGGCTGAGAAATCTAGGCCCAGATCATTCCCTCGTTCATCAAGGGGAACTAGAATTGTTGAAGAGTGGCAGGAGAAACAATATCCATTTTTGGATTCTGACGTTTCTCCTATGTTTGAGGAGTTGTTGAGACTCAAATTAATTGATTTGCCAGAGATGAAGCGCCCCGAGGAAGCTTCTAGGGTGGATGACCCCAACTATTGTAAATATCACCGTCTCCTCGGCCACCCGATTGAAAAGTGCTTCGTTTTCAAAGATAAAGTAATGGCACTTGCTCGAAATGGGAAGATAGAGCTTGCGGATGCTAGCGCAAGCACGAACCAAATTTCATGTGGGAGGTTTGCTCCATTACTTTTGGAAGGTGGGGAGAAGAATGGGGGCAAGCAGCATAAACGCCCACTTCCATTTAGAGTAAAGCATGTTAATGCACAACATTTAAAATCGCCACAGATCGATCATACTCACGAGAAAGGTTGGGTAGTTGTTACCCATAAAAGTCAAAGGAAAGTTGTTGGTCGCATTAAACCATTGAAAAGGATGGTGAAGCAATGGGTTGAGAAAAACTCGGCAAGGGATCCTGCCCATGACTTGAAGATGAAAGGACATCCCAACAAGCCACAAAACTTAGTTAACCTAGCTCAATACATGTCGAACGGGTTTCATCTGCATGGGACGAATATCCCTGGAACTTGTTTGAATACCAATGAAGAAGATGTTGAAGTGGGAGAATGTTCGAACCCCGTGATTGAAAGAGACAATCAAGCCATGTCTTACACCACAAATATAATCTTCAAAGATGAAGATATATTACTCGGAGGAACACCTCACAATCGCCCGCTGTTCGTGGAAGGTTATGCATGTGAGCAGAAAATTAAGAGAATTTTGATTGATCAAGGATCGGCTTTGAATATTCTGTCACTCCGAGCTTTGAAGGAACTTGGTTTCTCTACCGATGATCTCTCTCAGAGCCGCTTAATGATTCAAGGGTTTAATCAAGGTGGGCAAAGGGCCATAGGTGTTATTAGACTTGATCTCAGGGGTGGGCAAAGGGCCATAGGTGTTATTAGACTTGATCTCAGGGTCGGATCAAGGGCCATAGGTGTTATTAGACTTGATCTCAGGGTCGGATCGCTGAACATAGGTGTTATTAGACTTGATCTCAGGGTCGGATCGCTGAAATCAAGTACCTTGTGCCATGTGATAGATGCAAGGACGTCTTACAATTTGTTGCTAGGCCGACCTTGGATACATGAGAACGGAGTGGTCCCTTCATCATAGCACCAGTGCCTCATATTTGAGAAAAATGGCGTAATAGAAAAAGTTATCGCCGATGAAAGTCCATTCACTAAAGTAGAATCATACTTTGCAGATGCAAAGTTTTACTTGAAGAAACAAGACGGGGAAGATGATGTTGACGAAGGCAATGATAATACACCTCCTAATCCGAAGCAGAAGGGAAAACAAGCCGTAGAACGAGTTAATTGCAACAAAGAACTTGTCTTCCCACTTGCAAGAATTGAACCACTCAAAGCTCCTTCAATCAAACCGCTTGGAGAAGAAAACTGGGATAACGAAGATTAAATGTCCCCCGTCAAGCGCACTGATGGTTTTGATCCTAATGCATATAAACTTCTTGACAAAGTCAGCTACAATCCAAATGAGCCGCAGAAGTTGGGGAAGCTTATCCTAGAAGCCGGCGGTAAAGGCAATTCAAACCAACAAGAACCGCATTCACGTAAAGGACTGGGCTATGTCTCCCCTAGACCAGTGCGAATCTTCATAAACCTGGGCTATGTCTCCCCTAGACCAGTGCGAATCTTCATAAACAGAGCCACAAGTAATTGCATCACCTTTACTGACGACATAAACAGAGCCACAAGTAATTGCATCACCTTTACTGACGAGGAAAACAGAGCCACAAGTAATTGCATCACCTTTACTGACGAGGAGGAAGATTACAAGAGACAATCAGTCTTTGATACTGACGAGGAGGAAGATTACAAGAGACAATCAGTCTTTGATAGGATCGGAAAAGTACAACACAAGAGACAATCAGTCTTTGATAGGATCGGAAAAGTACAACTACGACGGTCAGTTTTTCATAGGCTTGGGTCGAATCCCAAACCTGCTAAAAGGAAGTCGATACATGACAGACTCGGAGCTGCTCGAGTTTTAAAAGAACACATCAACACTTCTATTGAAATAGTGTCTTCGAAAAGGCTTAGAAGCGTAGTTCCCTCTCGTATGAGACGGGAGATTGATATCCATGTTTCATGCGACGAAGTCTTGAAGGTCGAGCCAAAGACCATTATACACATTCGCGTACAAGGAGGAAATGAAGAAAACTTTGATTCAAGTTATGGGGCGGCACCAACCCAAGATGAGGTGGCGCTTTCATCCCACGTTACTATACATGACGAGATCCCGGTTACGGGAGGCGCGTACAAGTTGATTGATGAAAATGGTGCGCGAGTTGGCCCTATTAATGAGAAATTCTTAAAGATATATAATCCCGAAGCTAATGGGACTATTTGATGAATGACTTATCCACCAAAAATGTTGCACGTGGTTAAACTGCTAAAACATCTCACTTGTCTATGAGTGGAGTGGGCCCAAGTCATAGACGCTCTTGGCCCGCAAGAGTTTAAACTGTGTACGGCATTAACTAAGTTATTTGAACTACGTTTGACTTGATCTCCTTCATGGGAGTACGTAGGCAGCTTAGAAATTTAATTGTCTAAGTTCAGTCATAACAAAAAAAAAAGTTCCGTTCACATTGCATATTCAAGTCAATGATGCATTAATTAGTGGCATGGAAACGAGGTGGATGAAGTGTAAAAATTATTACAAGATTTGAAGTTCACGGAAATCATCAAGGCATATACTCCCGCAACAATTGACCAGCGCTTAGCGTTTCAATCGTATCTTGATCTACGCACTTACGCAGTTTGATTTAAGTAATTTGAGTGTCTTTGGAAAACTAATTTACCAAGTTAAAACTTTTATTGAAGACATCAAAGTTTGAATTTGAGTTTTGATGGGTCAAACATTGAGGCATAGTGAGGTTACGAATTTGTCCCATAATGTTCAAATTTTATTTGAATCCTTCAAGGGTGCGATTGATTTGCAGTTGGCATGGTGTGTCCTCGTGTTTGGTGGAAATGAAAGAAAATTTTATTATATTAAATTACAAGACTAATTTACTTTGATAGATATTGTGCGGCATCAAGTATTGGTTATTGGGCGTGAATTTATGGTTGCTCTTGGTGCTTGATATCGCCAAGTTCCTTTGCCCATTGAACCATTGGTATTGAAATTGAACTATTTTGAACCGTGTTGAGATAAAGAAAAATCACTGCAAAAAAATGGAGTAATGATGATAATGATTAAAGTTATTATTATCATCATCATTATTAGCAAAATTGTTATTATTATTATTATTATCTAAAGTATGATATAATAATAATGATTAACATTGTTGTTATTTGGAATTATGAAAATTAAGAAAGAAACAAAGCAATTTGAAAGGGGAATTACGTGAAACACAAAACAGAAAAGGAAAAAAAAAAGCAAAAAGAAACAAAAGAAAAAGAAACGAAGCAGAATGAAAAAAGGAAAGAAAAAGGGAAAATGAAATTTAAAAGAAAGGTTGGATGGGAATTACGTAAGGAAAAAAAAAGGGAAAGTTTGAAAGCAAGGAAAAAAAGAAATCGGAAAGTGTGAGCTACAGGCTGTGTTGTCACAGTCAAACCAGCCCAATATTAAATTAACACTCTTCCCAGCTCTCAAGGAATGTTCTCCACCGTATATTAAGCACACCATAATTTCCATTCTGCAGCAGCTCCAGCGCCTCTGGACTCCTAACACTGGCGAAAGCAGTGACGTAACAACTCCTGATCTTCGGTGACTTCCGCGAAGGACTTCTGGCGAACCTAGCGGCATCGACAGTTAAGAAACAAGGCTCCAGAAGTAAACTTCAATCTATCTCCAGCAACGTCAACAAGAGGAGCAGAACCTCTAAGAAATAGAGCGTTGGCAACGACAATAGGTTGCGATAGAGAGCTACAGTAGCGGTGATTTGTGACCGTCGGCTTCTGCGAAGAAAATTCTGGCGAAAGTAGCGATGCAATAGCTCCGTTGATATCTGGAGACTTCTGTGAGGAACTCTGAAGGCAGCATCGTAACAGCTCCGGTGTCTTCTTGCTTGGCAAATTTCCCATTGCTCTTCCTTTCCACTCCGATGGAAACCCACGCTCCGGCGGCACCTCGCATCAAGGCAAAGGTTCCGCATTCCGGTGGTTGTTACACGGAATAGTGAGCTTTTCGTTCAGCGGCGGCAGCCCGGCATCAGCAGGTTGCAACGACAGTTATGACTCCAATCGACGTCCATGGATGAGATAGAAATTCTAACAGTCTAGGCGACGCGGTAAGCAGATTCCGGCGAAGAACTTCGTCAGCAACTAACGGGATCTATGCAGGAAGAAACCCACGCTCCGGGAACAAACTCTCGCAAGGAATTGAGCAGCGTCAACGGTTGAGCAATGATCTTCCAGCAGCAGCGGTTTCCAATTGAGGGTGGTTTGCGATCGACGAGGTGGCACCGTACCGTTGGTGGCTTAGCGACGAATTTAAGCAGTCCGATGAGAAACTCTGTCAACAATGGAAGTCTGTGTACTCCGAATAGAAACCCACGCTCCGGCAGTATCATTGATACCGCGCTCCGGTGGTTGTTCTACTCGGCAGACATCCCGTTGCTCTTCTGTGTAGCAATTTGATGGTGCAGGAGGAGGACTTCCATCAGCCACAGGATCTGTGCACTCCAAGTAGAAACCCATGCTCCGGTAGTATCAATGATACGGCGGTCTGATGGTTGTTCTACTTGGCAGATTTCCCGTTATTCTTCTTTGAAGAATTTGAAGGTGAGAAGCGAGCTCCGGTGGAGTTTGAAGCAAATTCAGCAGCGTCAAAAGTAGAGTTAGGGCGGTGACCGGTTGTCCGTTCTCGTGCATTGCGAAAGGATTCATACACTACAACCTCCGTTCTCGTGCATTGCGAAAGGATTCATGGACTACAGCCTGTTCTTGTTGGATCCTCTTGTTCCTGTAAATGAAAATGCATGTAGGGAAAATGAAGTAAAAGGTAAGAGTATAATTTTACCTTGCCCAAGGGAAGGTAATCCTTGTGTTTGCTCTTCTCTGCTTCGTTGATTGGGAAGCTGATGAGTTCATGCATCTATTTATAGTGCCTGGTGAAGGGTTGTAATTGGAGCTGGATTGGGACTCTACAATTTTAATGTGATTGAGATAAAATTTCTACGGTAGTGAGTCAGTTATACCGCTAGAATCATGGGTGAAATGGTTACCTTGAGCTTAACTTTTGCTGGAGTTAAGGTTCACGTGCATACCTATCTTAGTGATGTATTGGACTTTGACTTGGATTTGAAATGGCTTAGGAGGTCAGATGGGTTTGGGCTCATGGGATAACCAAGTGTATAATTGGGTTCACAGAATTAGAATGAATTACGCCAGTTTAATTTGTTGCAATTACAGTAATTTTGAGCTTTTGAACAGGCATTCGTTTGGGTTTAGTGGAGTGTGACAAGTTTTGCTAAACATTTGAGTTTTGATGGAATATTGAACTAAAGTTGTTGTCGGCTTTAGGAATTTCTATGGGCTTATGATGAGAAGTTGATGTGCTTATATCAGAAGTTATGGGTTCATTGATACCTATGGATTTGTGTTGAGGAATTTTCGAATTGGGTTTGCGCTAGGAAGTCCGTAGGTATTCCATTCGGCATTGATTTATTAGCATTTTGAGAATTTCTCGTTCCATGTACATCAAGCAGCATGTCCCGACAAATCTCAAGGGGGCAATTTGTAGACACAGAAAATTTAAGCTCGAAAATGGACCGATTAAATTATTATTGGGCCTAATGTTGAGATTGATTATTGGACCAATTTAATTAATTGGGTCATGATGATTAAATTAATTTAATTAGCCCAATTAAATTGGTGTTGGGTAATTGAATTAATGGGCCAAGCCCGATTCATATTTGAATTTAATAATAATTATAATTATAATTTAAATATAATTTTATTATATTTGAATTTAATAATTATAATTAATTTGAATTTGAATTAGATGATAGAGTCTTGAACCTGGACTTGATTATGGCAATGTTCATTCCCTTAATTAATTAATTAATTATTTAATTAATTAATTAGGGAGTTTGTTGAGGGAAGTTGGTTGCACACTCCACTATAAATAGAGCCCCTCATTTCACATTTAAAACACGCCTTGAAGATTGAAGATTTGAAAGCATTGAAGGCATTCTGAAGCAGTTAGATGCTTGAAGTATTTTGACGGTTCTAGTTGAGTATCACGCCTTTGAAATCCCGGAAGGCCACGCCACTTGAATCACGGAAAGCTACGCCGTTTGAATCCCGGAAGTTACGTCACTTGAATCTCGGAAAGCTACGCCGTTTGAATCCCGGAAGTTACGTCAGTTGAATCCCGGAGGCTACGCTATTCGAATCCCGGAAGTTACGTCAGTTGAATCCCGGAGGCTACGCTATTTGAATCCCGGAAGTTACGTCAGTTGAATCCCGGAGGCTACGCCACTTGAAACCCGGAAGCACTTCAGTAGAACACGTCAGTAAAGAATCAGAGGACTATACAGAGATTTTGTACCTGCAACTTGAATTACACACACACTGTAACCCGATATTGTGAATATATACAATTTCGAATTTTTTGTGTTTACAACCACATTTTCCGGACGTTGCCAAACACAGAAAACTCCGAAAACATTTTCCGGAAGTCATTTTACGGGTTACCAAACACACCCTAAATATGATGTCATAGTTTTAAATTATATATAAAAAATTATTTTAATTATTATGTTTAAAAATTAAAAGAAAAAAAATTAAAAAAGAAATTTTCAGTGGAAAACGAGTTCAATAATAAATGCAACATATCTAAATCTAAAAACATAATAAATGTGAATGAAGGTTATACCCCTCATTTATGTCCGTTTTTTCGTTAAATTTTTTTTGTACATTATGTTATAAAAGTTGTACTACATAATATTTTGGACAAATATATCCCTACCATTATAACTTCCGTTATCTTTTCCACTATTGTTACTATGCACATGTATCCACCATATATTTTCTTATCTTTTTCAATAATAATAATAATATATTATTTCAAAAATAATAATAATAATATATACACATTAAATATTAGAGTTGTATATTAGTTATTTTTTAAAATATAAATATCCAATTTATAAAAATATTTTACATTATTATTATTATTATTATTATTATTATTTACTATGTTAAAATTTAAATAAATTTAAAATTTTAATATAAAATACTAATATTGGGCACCTACTTTTTGCGCATCGCGCATCAGAAAAACATAGTATTCTCATAAGCTTCAATAGTTGAAAACTAGTATTCTCATAAGCTTCAATAGTAAGTTCACTCAACATACACAGTTGTATGTGTGCTTGCTCAGAAATTTGTATCAACCAAATCAATTATACATGTAACCTTCAAATCATTTTCCAGATTTTGGCTCAAAGAGATAATTTACACTAGAGAAATTAGAACAAATCCTAAAAACAAATACTCCCTAAAGAATGAAGAAGAAGATGGACGAATATCACATGATCATCCTCGTAAACAATGTTGGCTAGAATTTCCTTGTTTATAGTCTAGTCAAATCTTAAAAAAAATTCTTTTAATTTTTAAAAATAATAATTAAAATAATTTTTTATATATAATTTGACATTATGACATCATATTTAAGGAAAACTTAGAAGTAACCTATAAAAAATGTTATTTGCACAATTTTCAAGTTTTTAGTGGTCCAATTGCACACATTTTTTTTTTGACGATTCAATTGCACAATGTGTAAAAATTCAATAGCCTATTTGACACTTTTTTCCTAAAAATTATAATTCACTTTGTGCCCTCTCCTTTTTTTTTCTTTTTTCTTTTTTTTGAGTGATATTGGGTTTTTTTTTGGGGGGGGGAGAGGGGGGAGGGGGTTAGTGGTGAATTTTAAAAGTTGCAGCTGAAGCTGAAAGCTAAAAATCTTAGTAGTTTTTTTTGAATAAGATAATAAATGTAAAACGACATAAAATGATTTTTTTTAGAGCAAAATATTAATTCATTAAATCACGAGCAAGAATGTTTACAAGAAAGACAGGAGGGGTATTAAACCACTCTCCGCAATCTGACTCATAAATGGCCACCCTAGATCGTTTAACAAACTGAAATTTAACATCACCAATCATAGATGCTAAAGTTTTGATATCATCTACTAATAATCCAAAAGCATAATTAAAAGAAATAGAATGAAGTGCATTAAAAACAATTTGGGAATCCATCTCAACTTCCACCGTCCCCATACTAGTGTCCTTTAGCCAACTTAGTGCCTCCCGAATACTTAAAGCTTCAACTTCTTTAACAGAATAAATCCCTAGTTTAAGCATATTTTTTGCTGCTAGGAATTGGCATCCACCATCTCTCAGAATCCAACCCAAACCCATAACTCTGTTATCATTATTCAAAGCAACGTTCGTATTCAATTTTAACCAACCATGCTGGGGTTTGCGCACATTCGTTGCCATGCCACATGATACAACAACTAGGGGAATTGACACACCTAATTTATTCCATGCACGTATAGCTTCTGGGCATTTTCCAAACATGTTCATCACACTTTCATCCTCCCTCCTACAAATATGACAAGTTAGTGAGCATACAACATGTTTTGAGATCAAAGCATCCCAGGTTGGAAGAAAAGATGAGAATAATTGCCAACAAAAAGTTTTAACCTTAGGAGGTATATATATGCATATTCCAAATCTTAGTCCAAGGTCGACTCTCAGGAATCAGGATCCACATTTGTGAGTTGCTTATAGCATGCCTTAACCGAATAGTCCCCCTGTGGTCCCAAAACCAAATCCAGTCATCATGAGGCTTACGAACACTAATAGGAATGTTTAAAATAAGATTAGCATCTCGTGCATCAAAAATATCTTTAATACAATTCACACTAGACCTAGCAATTATGGACACGACCCTCTAACACGACACGAAACCGGACAAAAAAATAACAGGTTAGTGTTTAGCCTTAACGTGTCACGGGTCGTTAACTGGTTAACCCGTTAAGAACCAGTTGTGTTTCGTATCTTAACGGGTCAACCCGTTAAACCTATTAAGAACCCGTTTAACCCGTTAACATTATCGTGTTAACCCTTTTACACAAACCCGTTTATAACATGCTAAGAACTAAGGATGAATTTACTAAATTAGGCCAAAATCCTACACCAATTATTGATGTTCAACAATCTGAAATTTGAATTTTTATTATTTTCAATTCTATTCTAAAAACTAGTATGAACTTCTTTAATTATGAGTTTTAGATGTTATTTTATCATTACATCAATGTTATAAATTGAATTTTTTTTTAGTTTTTTTGATGGATTTAATTGTTACGAATATCCTTCATCTCACTAGTTGGTCCACTTAAATTTTCATTGTTGGTGCTAGTAACGGCAAATTATACCATGGACCAGGGTCTACCTTGCATTGTAGATCCTGGTCCAAAAATAACCTTTAGATTTTGTATTTGACACATTCTGTACCTACAGTTGACAGTTTCTGTACTTGTAGCTATCATATTATGTGTCAGCAATTATCAAGCTTTTTGTTTACATGTACATAAACGATTAATTGTAGGTGCAAAATGTGTTCACTGAATGTACAGAATTTTTATATCAAAGTTCACAATGCAATATGAACCTTGATCCATGGTATAACAATTGGCTAGTAACAATGGTGATGAGTGTTGTTTGTCTCTCACATTGATGAACACCTGCAGTAAAAAACTGGGAAGAAAAGAATGTTTAAGAAAAATATACCGTAAAGAACTTAGAGGAAAAGAGTTTTTTAGGAAAAAAATTAGATATTAAGGTTTTAATTAAAAAAGGATAAATGGTGTCATTTTTATAAATTAATAAGGATAAAAAAAAAGAATAAATTGTTAAAAGCTTATAGCTTATTTTGAAATGCTACTTGGAGAAGCGTTTCAAAATAAGCTATTATTATTTTAAGCTCCCCAGATTTTACCAAACTGGTCGTAGCTTAAAATAAGCTAGAGTTAATACCCAAAATGGTCCTCCGACTATGGGCTAATACTCGATTTAGTCCCAAAGTATTTTTCGTACCCAATTTAATCCTCTGTCTTTTGAAATAACACCCAATTTCGTCCACCGTTACAATTGCCGTCAACGAACCGTTATTTTGAGGGCAAAATTGTCATTTTATTTGGGCAAAACCCGTTTCTTCCTCTAGTATCTCCCTCTGGTCTCTGTTGCCGCTCCATGTCCGTCGCTTAAACACAAATCGCTGCCGGAAACTGTCGTTCTGTCACTGTTCATGAGCCACCGATTGGGCGAGGGAGTGGTGAGTCGTTATTTGTAAGGAAAGGTTGAAAGAAGGGGGGAGTCGTCGCCGTCGCTACGATTGTGCCGAAAATCGAACCAAAATTGGAACCATTCGCCGTCGCCAGCTCTGTGTATTGATGACGACAAATCCGTCGCCGACTCTGTGTGGTGAGGACGATGAAGCTAGCGCGGGAAGCAAGTGACCTGATTCGTAGGGTCCGTATTTACTTTATGCCCTCCCAGACGCACGCTTTTTTGCTCTGCGTTCGTATTCTTCCTGTGTGTGAGCCATCAAAATACTTTGTTATTCACATAGGCCTGCCTTTAATGGCCGCCTGACAGCCTGCAATTGCTTCTTTTTCGGAATTTAGTTGCTCTCGCCAAACACGTCTTTCATTGCGTATATGGTGCTCGGTGTTCCCTTCTTGTCTTCTTTTGAATTCTCATGGAATTTGTTTAATATCAATTTTTCATCTTCGGGTAAACATAAGAGTTTTTGAATTTGTTGGAAATAGCTGAATGTTGTAAAAATGTTGCGTTTTTGTTTTCATTTTCTATTTAAAATTTGATTGAAGCAGTGGTTGGTGAGGCGGTGTGAGTTTTGAGTTAAGGAGCAAGGTTTGAAGTGTCATTGTGCAGTGGTTGGTTTACGATTCTATCC
This sequence comes from Ipomoea triloba, assembly GCF_003576645.1. Classification (NCBI taxonomy): domain Eukaryota; kingdom Viridiplantae; phylum Streptophyta; class Magnoliopsida; order Solanales; family Convolvulaceae; genus Ipomoea; species Ipomoea triloba. The sequence continues at coordinate 10,614,568 of NC_044916.1, read as the reverse complement.
AAGTTCTTTTGGTACTGGAGAACGAGAAAAGCCAAGAATTCGGCCATTTTAGGAACAGAGCAGACTTGAAAGCCCCAGTTGATGCAAATGACTTTAAAAGACTTCTTTGCCCTTGATAATAACAGCGGAAACAATCAATTTTTAACGGTGGACAACATTGGGTGCCGTTTCAAAAGACCGAGGATTAAATTGGGTACGAAAAATACTTTGGGACTAAATCGAGTATTAGCCAATAGTCGGAGGACCATTTTGGGTATTAATAAGCTCAAAAAAAACAAAACAAAAACAAAACAAAACAAAACAAAACAAAAAACTCTACCAAATAGATGCTAGTTTATATATACAAAAAAAAATAGCTCTGGTAAGGAAACCACCACTACTACCAAGGACAAAATCACAAGTGGTTCAATCCCTCAAACCTCTTATCCGTTTGAGTACAGCTCAGACCCCATCTACGATGCTATTGAAAACTATGTGCACAATCCCTCCATAGACAATGAAGAAGATGATATTCCAAACAGTTTGAACAAATGCACTATCAAACGAAGACTCAACTTCAACATTGTTGTTGACAATGAAGGCACTACGGATTCATCTTTTCCCAAGGAAAATCCACCAGATGTGCATGCTGCCCAAGTCGAAGGACAACGACTATCTATGTCTATCATCACTAAATGACTCGGTTTGCCACAAAGTGTCATCAAGAAGCCTTATTAAAATCCATCCTGGTCAAACCAATGATACAGACACCGACCAACAACTTCTTCGTTCTAGATAAGTCTAGAATTTTTTTCACTAATGACTTGAAACCTGTGTTCAATTTCATGATACAAAATTTTTTTTATCTATCAACGGAAACTTCTCCTTGATGAGTTTAACCTACACATTGGAGTCACAGTGTTACTTGAAAAAAGTTGGTCTATTGCAGACTGTTATTAGAATTGATATGTTTGTTAAAACAGTGGTATGTGAATTTTACACAAACCTAGTGCCGGAATTAGTTTCTATGAGGAAGGTTTTATGATTTTAATCCGACCATGATTAATTCCCTATTCGGTTCACCAAATATAAATGATGACTACAGAGAGGGTTTAAACATTGTGGCATATGAATTGACCGGTGGGATCAAGCATTTATGGACATCGAAAGACACTGTGCAATCAGCCATTCTCACTCCAACATATGCATTGTTGCATAAAGTTGCCCTGCATAATTGGATGCCAACAAAGCACAAATACTATGTCAAGTTGTAATTAGCTATGTTTTTGCACAAAATTGCAAATGGCGTGAAGATTAACTTAGGGAAGCTATTGTTTGATCAAGTGCTTGAAGCTCGGGATGGAAAACGAAGGAGAAAGGAACTCATTCTACCTAACATGATTTTTAATTTGCTAGTTATGCAAGGATTCCAAATCGACAAAGATGATTGTTTTGAGACGGAGGCAGTGCCCATTAAAGTAGAGTCACGGTTACTAGTCCACGATCATGCCGAGGACATTGTGAAGTTTACAGCATCGTTTCCCAGGACTCATCGAATTATTAGTTTCCTTCACGAAGAACTGAAATGGATTGCTGATCAACAAGAAATGCTACAAGCTAGGGAAAAAATTATAAATGTTTTCTTGTCCTCATTATTATGGGACTCTGCTGCACCTGCCGGGCCCTCGCAACATACTGCTAACTCATCTGCATCCAACCCAGGATATACACCACTAGCACTGGTGACACCACTAAATCTCGAGTTGCTTGATTCCCACTCACCAAATGATAACCATTGATCTATTTCGTTTGAAAGTTCAAATCTAGTTGGTATGTCAATAATTTCTTCTAGTTTCAATAAACTCATCCGATGTGACTAGATGTCGATGTTGATTTTGCTAGGGCTCTTTACATCTGCTCCGTATATTGAATTTGTATGCATGTATGCCAAGCTGTCAACAGATTCCTTCTCATACTCTTGCAATGAATATTATTGATTTCGAAATACCCGAAAAAAATGTGTCACCTCTGTTTATACTCATATATACTCATGAGAATTCATGCATATTGTTATCACATGATACATAGCTACTATCTTTCTCAATGTAAACAAGGATTAGTCGGGTGGACCTGGACCGTTAAACGGACAGAGAAAAAAATGTGTCACCTCTGTTTATACTCATATATACTCATGAGAAAGACCGGACACCTCATGGATCATTCAAATCCAGAAAAAAAAAAAAGAAACAGAAGTACAAAAGTTGTTCTTTTGGTACATTGCGCTTATTATATGGCGAATCAATTTTTTTTGGATGTTGTACATGCTACATGCAAATCCCACATACACATGAACTTCCCAAACATACAGATTCAATTTTGTGAATAAATTCATAGCCTTGCTCTATATTGACAGTACTCCTAAGTCCTATCACGGGTGGTGTAGGTATCATTCTTATTTGCATATAATCTTCTAAAAAGCCACTGATGGAGGTTGCAATAGCATATACTCAGATTGTGGAAGAGTCATTCCTTTACCCTTGTGTTTATTGTTATGCTGAGACATCATGGTGCTATCGTGCTGCTATAAAAATTTAAAAGTTTCATCAACCAACTACAAAAATGTCATGATGCCACAAAAATGTCAAAACAAACATACCTCAAAATCTTGATGTTCCAAATCTCGAGTTTCAAAATTTCTTCCCTGCATAGAAGACCTCAATTATTTATTTTTTTGCAATAAAAATATTGTTGAAAATATAAATTTAGCTTACCTTAGATATCTTTGGTGCTACCATTCTGCCAAAAAAAATCAAATTATTTCGTATTACTAATAACACTTCAGTATTATTAAGTATAGTAATGGATGCCCCCAATACTGCTTTTTCATGTTGCCAATATAGGATCACATTATTTTGCCTTTAAGATTGATTGCTTACCAGAATACATAAAATGTAGGCTTAAAACTGACATTCTTTTGTATTTAAAAAATAATAACCCTTTCTTATTTTTATAGAGATCTCCACATTACAAGAATAGTTAATTACCTATTTGGTCCCTCGACTATGAGGATTTCACCACTTCGGTCCTTGACTTCTAAAATTGTCCAATTGCATCCTCGACTATGGAATTTCTGACTGAGTTAGTCCTCATCCTAAACAGCCGTTAGTTAGACGTTAAAATTGAGGATACAAATGTAATTTCATTGTCCGGGTGTGTATTTGCTCATCAGTTCAACACTTAGTAGACAGAAACAAGAGAGAAACACAATCCAAATGAAGTTGTGTTGCAAGTACAGGGTCTTTGTGACGCCGCCATAGACGCTCTGGAAGTACTCCGGCGGCACGGTCCCAACGAAGCGGTTGTTGTTGAGGAAGACGCTCTCCGCCCTGGCCAGCGCGACGGGGATTTCGCTGGTGATGGAGTTGTGGCTGAGGTCCAGCACGGATCAGGGGCCGTATGGGAGGATCAGGGGCGACTGGTGGTTGTGGACACTAAATCTGAGAGCGGTTCCAGTTCGTTGAGTGAGCCAGATTCATAACCCTCAGCTCCGTCATCTTGTACTCCGGGCACTAGCCCCGCCAGCTCGTTACGACTCAGATCGAGGGTGTGAAGATTCGGGAGAGTGAAAATCGATGCCGGAATCGACCCCGTCAAGCGGTTATTCGTCAGGCTGAGAACCCGGAGGTTAGTTAACGCCTCGAACTGTGACGGCATAAGGCCGATGACAATGCCGGAGAACAAAACCAGCTGGGTCAACTCAGAGAGATTAGCAATCGAAGGAGAAAGCGTCCCTGCCAGCCGCGGCGACTACGACAGCTCGGAACCAAGCATCAGAGTAACAACTCTCCGTCAAAGGATACACAAGGGTTGACAGCCAGCGAAGAAAAATCCCAGGTGGTGAAAAAGTCGACAGCCAAAATTAGGGAAGATGAGGAATATATTTGAACTTCCAATTTTACCCTTGCATTTTGACGGGAAAACAAACTGAGGACCATTTCGGTTAACGTTTCCATAGTCTAGGATGCAATTGGACAATTTTGAAAGTTAAGGACCGAAGTGGTGAAATCCTCATAGTTGAGAGACTAAATCGGTAATTAACACTACTCTTTTTATCCATTTTTAACATTAAGGTAAGGGATAAGTTAAAGATCTCCAGCCTAAAGTCAAGATGTCATACACATGCATACTATAAAACAGAAAATAAAGCTTCCTCAATAAATGAACTACACAGTCCTAAGTTGATTAATCAAAGAAATGAAGATATGAGAGAGTGAATACCAAGGAAAACTATCCAATTAATTCTCTTCTTAATTATAGCTAAAGAGAACAACAAGCTAGTCTTGAAAAGTTTTAAAAAGCAGTCCATCATCTTCATTTTTTAGCATAATCGCTTCAGAAAAAAAATAGTGTGAGAGAGAGTGAGAGGGAGAAAATGTTAAAAGAGAGCATACTTCTTGTAAGAGTTAATTCCAGCAATGGTCCTCCGACTATGTTGATTTTCCAAATTTAGTCCCCGACTTTTAATTTGGACAATTTAGGTCCCTTGACTTTCAAATTTTTTCCAATGTTGGTCCTTTCGTTAAATTTTGGTTAAATTGAGGTCAAATGAAGGGGTAAAATTGTCCGTTCACCTGTTTAGTGTATTATTACTCGTATTTCTCTTATCATATACGCTGTATATATGAATATAATCTCAGTCGAAGTCTCAATCGAAGCCATATAATCTCAGTCGATGTCTCTTCGACTGATATTATATTCATATATATAGCGTATAGGACAGAAGAAATACGAGTATACAAGTGAACGGACAATTTTACCCCTTCATTTGACCTCAATTTAACCAAAATTTGACGAAAGGACCAACATTGGAAAGAATTTGAAAGTCAAGGGACCTAAATTGTCCAAATTAAAAGTCGGAGACTAATTTTGGAAAATCAACATAGTTGGAGGACCATTGCTGGAATTAACTCTAACTCTTAATAACAATGTTAAATATGCACAATGGCGTAAACAACATTATTCCTCTATCCAAGAAAGATATTTATAGCATAATAAATACTTTGTAATTAACAAATAACTAAGAGACAATAATACCTTAGATATCGTTTTTCTTCTTCTCATATGTTTTGTTTTAGTAAGAGCCTTAGCATCAACTAAATTTTTTCCATGTTTTGCCATTGTACTAGATGCAACCTCAAGTCTTTAGATCTAGATTCCAAACAATATGCACTCTTGACAATAGAGTCAAACTATTGTCAACTCCCTACTACTCCAAAAATCTTATTTAAAAAAAAAAAAAAAGAACCAAATTATTTTTAAAAGAATCAAATTTATTATTTCTTGGCATGGTATCAATGTCACCTACTCACCTCTATATAGCTATATTCTAGCAATTTCATGTGAAATTAGGGTTCATGATAAGTGCCAAAGATACTCATCTTTAAGGGTCTTTATGGGGTTGTTTTATACTCAATTGCTATCCCTTGTAGTTGATTTATGGTCATAATTTCTTAGATGTGCTAATGTGTTGCAAAGCTCTATCATATCTTGCACTTTAGTTGTCTTGAAGGGTTTTGAGCTTAAGAGAAGGTATGTGATGGGAGCAACCAAGGAAAATCACACGGATGGAGCCTGTCAATGAGGGTCCACGATCGTAGATGGAGAACAGAAAGTTCCACGTCTTGATCTATGATCGTGGATGGGAGTGTGACTGGATAAGTGGCACTATCAATGAGCGACCTACACTCGTGGATTGGATCGCAGATAGGGAGCAGCGAGATATTTTGAAGAAGGTGCTTTGGATGTAAGCTATTTAAGCTAGAATTAGATATTCAAATTTAGATTCATTTTACTTTCTCTCTCTAGTTCACTCATTGTACTTTGAAGAACTTCTTGAAGGAGAGCTTAACAAACTTTCTACTCCTTGAATTCCTTTGTAGTTTGGATTCTACTTACAGTCCATTAGGTAATCTACTTTCTTGCTTTAATCTTTGCTTTAATTACTTTCAATTTGGTGAATTTAGATTTAATGTTAATTTCAATTGGTAGAATGTGCGGCTAGGTTTTCAATTGGTAGAATGATGCTAGTGTGAATTGTATTTCTAATTAGGTTTATGCATTGAAATGGATTGATGAAGTGTTCTTGTTATCTATGATGAATTGTTTGCTTTCTTTGAGAATGACCAACTCTAGGGATTGTCTAAGGCATTGAATCTTAGCAAGGAATTGCTAGATTCAATGTAACTCCCAATCATAGGTGTTTTCTTACTTTAAGTTCTGAAAAGCCTAAGTGAGAAATGAAGTGAAGACAACATGTTTGATAAAATGTCTCTTAGGTCAATGGTCACCTAAAAAGTACTTTATGCCAAGAGAATGCTTAGTAAATCGATAGGTGAAAGGTGTTAGTAAAGCCTCACAAGAATATCATCATTGCAATGATATAACCTAAGTCCTAGAACACTAGAAGCATCATGCACTATATAACAATTCCATTCATAAGCTTTTTCCTTATTGAATTCAAATGCTTGTTTTTTTTATCTTTGATACTACAACATGTCAACATGCAAATCAACTTGTTCTTAGTGACCGTGTATATGATGTGTGTGATCCCGTATTCCTTAGTTTAAGAACCGATTAATACTTCCAAATTTGTCTTCCTCGAGAACGATAAAACTTGAGATTTATCCCAAAATCTTTGACACACACAAGTCGACGTTTGTCAGTTCACATCTTCAATACTACAAACATTGCCAAAATTAGTCAGTAAGAAACTAGTGAAGAAAGAAAGAAAGAAAATGGGTAAAGTGAAATTAGCTAGGGATTATTTTAAAATTTGATTTTTGTTTTTTTTTTTCAATCCATGCTTATGTGGCGAGCCGAATATTAAATTTATAGCCAAGTAATTTGCCATGGAGGCTTTTACTTGATCAAGTAAATTTATAGCCAAGTAAATTTATAGCTTTTCCTCTGTAAAGCTCTATTTATACCTCCAGTGTAAAGTCAGTATCAAGCAATTTTATTCTACTCTTCACATGGTATCAAGAGCTAGCAACAATTCTTGATTTTTTTTCTCCTTTCCTAGCCTACATTATGTCCACCACAACTGAAACACCCACAACTGAAACCTCTATCATTCAAATTACTGCTCCTGCAAATTTCCCCATTAAACTTACTCCCTCCAACTTTTCAGTTTGGAGACATCAAATCAAAGTCACTTTGATTGGCTTTAATTTACTAGGATACATTGATGGGAGTATTGCAGCCCCATCTCAGTTTTACGATGTCGCGAAAACTATCCCAAATCCTAGCTACACAAATTGGTATCGTCAAGACCAAATTATCATCAGTGCACTCCTTGGAAGCTGTTCTGACCCTATTTAACCGCTCATCTCTTCCGCTGACACCTCCCGTGAAGCTTGGAAGTCGTTACTAGCAAGCTTTGCAAACACCTCCCGTGGGCGAATTGTCTCACTAAAGTCCAAGTTAGCTCGTAATCCGCAAGGTAGTCGATCCATTGTTGATTATCTCAACGACATGAAGGCCATTGCCGATGATCTTCCTATCGCACAGTGCCTGGTGTCCGATGAAGATCTTACGGTTCACATCCTTACTTAGATTGGTGAAGAATACAACTATGTTGTATCAGCTGTACGTATCCAAGAGTCACCACTGTCACTCTTTGAGCTCTCTAAGATACTCACGGATCATGAGCGTATGTTAAAGGAAGTAGGTGAGTCCCGGCAAAATGTTGTTGCCACTGCAAATGTTACTCAACGGTCCTCCAACAATGGATGGTCATCTCAAGGTAACTATTACGCAAATCGTCGCAATCGTAGTCAATTTGAGAATAATAATTCCTGACCACCGTGGCAAAATTACAACAACGGACACCCCTCTCATAATGGTTTGGTGTGTAAGTTTTGTAATATCCCAGACATGAGGTACGTTATTGTCGTAAACTAGTCCAATTTTTTAAAGAAAATAGCATATCTCATGTTCCATTTGCGAGTTCTAGCCCGACCCCGTTTGTCAATATGTCCACTACACAACCAGTGCCGACACACCCGTGGTTATTTAACAGTGGTGCTTTTCACCATAGCACATCGAGCACTTCACCACTAAACTCTTTCAGTGAATATAGTGTTCCGGATGAGATACGCCTGGGTGATGGTAAATGCCTTCCTATAACTCACATTGGTCATACTACCCTATCCACATCATCTCGGCCTCTTTCTCTTAACAATGTTCTGTGCGTTTCTAAGTTACATAGGAATTTAGTGCTAGTTTCTCAATTATGCCACACTAACTCTATTTCAATTGAATTCTTTTCTAATTTCTTTCTCGTGAAGGATTGTCAAACGGGAGCACCACTGATGTGTGGGGGGGGGGGGGGGGTAATGGTGTCTACTACGCTCCTACCTCACTTCTGCCTCAAGTCAATGCAACTAGTTTAATGTCTCTGTTTGATTGGCATCATCGTTTGGGTTACCCCTCTAATAAAGTACTTGGTCGTGTTTTAAGTCGTTGCACCAATGTTTCCAATTTTCCATTAAATATTTTTCATTGTATTTCTTGCCACATTAATAAGAGTCACAAGTTACCCTTTGCAGAAAATTCTATGGTAAGCTCTAGACCTCTAGAATTAATTTATACAGATGTTTGGAGTTCCTCTCAAAAATCAATTGATGGTTATGCTTACTATGTTATTTTTGTGGACCACTATACAAAATATATTTGGTTATACCCACTCAAAAAGAAGTCAGATGTGGCTCTTATTTTCCCACAGTACAAAGGCTAGTGGATAATTATTTCAATCAAAAAATTATCTCAATCTTCTCAGATAATGGAGGTGAATTCATTAAACTTGTTCCTATATTTAATAGTGAAGGGATTTCTCACTTCACCACTCTCCCTCATACTCCCTCCTGAGCATAATGGAACGGCTGAGCTCGTCACCGCCACATAGTTGAGGCCGGTATGTCACTGTTACATTTTGCTTCTTTACCTTTGTCTTTTTGGTCTTATGCATTATAAATCGGTTGCCTAGACTTGTCTTGGATAATCAGTCTCCTTTTGTAGTTTTATATAAGTCTCAGCCTAATTATGCTAAGCTGCAGCTATTTAGGTGTTTGTGTTTTCCCTGGTTAAAACCGTACTGCTCTCATAAACTGGAGCCAAAGTTATCATCTTGTATTTTTTTGGGTTACTCAAATTCACAATTTGCTTATAAATTTTATGAACCTAATACAAAAAAGAACTTTTCTCTCCAGACATGTTAAATTTGTCCCAACCCAAATTTCCTTCAAAATACTAAGTATGAAAGACTCTGCAAATTCATCTTCTCACCTCCCAGGTATTGTTTGTCAGTTTGCTAATCTGCCTACACAGCAACATATCCCTATCCTGGGAAAGTCGGCGTCGACGAACTCACGCTTACCTAAGTCAAGCGTACCATCACAGTCGCCGGCAGTGTCACCTACGCCGGCGGTGGGTTTCAGTCAGCTAGGGTCCTCTGGTCCGACGTTTAGTAGGAGTCCTGGCACCTCCACTAGACCGGTTGTTGTAACGCCTTCCCCTCCGCCACAGTTATCTCCTGCACCAGTGCCATCCCCACCACCTGCGTCGTCACCTCCTCTTGTATCGTCACCTCCTCTTGTGTCATCACCACCACCTGCGTCATCTCCTCGACCGGCGTCGTCTCGTCCACAGGCGTCGTCTCCTCTACCGGCATCGTCTCCTCCACCAGCGTCATCTCCTCCACTAGCGTCGTCTCATCTATCGGTTTCGCCCCTTCCACCGACGTCACATATGTCAGAGTAGTCGTCTTCTCCTCCAGCGGTGGTGGTAGCTTCGTTGGATCCTTCTCCAGCAACGTTGACTACCTCGTCGGCAGTCTCTCCTCCTCACGTACCTGTTACTCAGCCCAAACGTAACAGCAAACCTAATCCTAAATACTCAGCCCAAACATAACCGCAAACCTAATTCTAAATTGTTTGTTAATACAGTTTTTGTATTGTCTTGAGCTTAACACTATGACCCAGGCGTTGAGAGATCATTTGTGGTGTAAGGCGATGGATTAGGAATATGAGGCTTTACTTCAGAATGGTACTTGGGATTTGGTACCACGACAATCCAAACCGGTGGTTGGGTGCAAATGGGTGTTCCGAGTTAAACGTAAGTCCGATGGTTCTATTTACAGGTATAAAGCATGGCTTGTCGCGAAGGGGTATTTACATCAGGCTGGCCGTGATTTTTTTGAAACATATAGCCCAGTAATGAAGCATGTTACTATACATGTAGTTATTTCTATTGCTTTGCGTAATAATTGGCCCATACGGTAGTTAGATATTAATAACGCGTTTTTGAATGGATCTTGACTGAAACTATTTTTATGGAACAACCACCGGGTTACGTTAATGTGGATTGCCCTTCTCATATTTGTCAGCTTAAAAAGGCACTGTATGGCCTTAAATAGGCACCGCGAGCCTGGTACCTTGAACTTAGTCACTTTCTGTTGCATTATGGTTTTGCCAAGTCATAAGTCGATGCGTCTTTGTTTGTTTACTCCGCTAATGGCATTCCTATGTATTTTTTGGTGTATGTTAATGATATCCTACTTACTGGAGTAGTACTGTGTGTAGAGAAGTGTGTGCGAGCGTTGTCTGATGCTTTCGCATTAAAAGATTTGGGTTCTTTACATCATTTTCTAGGTGTGGATGTAATTTCAACTGTGTCTGGTGTGTTTTTGTCTCAATCACAGTACATTTCTGATACTTTGATCGAGTTTCACATGGATGGAGCAAAGCCAGTTTCCACGCCTATGAGTTCTTCAGAAGTTCTGCCACTCCTGAACTCGTCCACGGTTGTTGATCCTACAGGTTTTTGCAAGCTTATTGGTATGCTGTAATATTTAAGCGTTACACGTCCAGATGTGTCATTTGCTGTGAATCGTTTGTATGCACGCACCATCTGCGATGCATTGATCTACTGCGAAGCATGTTCTACGCTACCTTAAGGGGACGTTGTTCCATGGGCTACTTCTCAAAAGGACAACTTCCTTTCGGCTCACTGCTTTTTCGGATTCTAATTGGGGTGGCTCCGATACTTTGGGTCGTTCCACCACTACGTATGTTTGTATCTTGGTGGTAACAATTTTTCTTGGAAGTCTACACGACAAAAGTCAGTTTCTCGTTCTTCTACTAAGGCGGAGTATCGTGCCCTTGCGAATGCTACTGCTGAGGTTCTATGGGTTCAGCATCTTCTACGAGAGCTACAAGTGCCTTTGTCTAGATCTCATGCGTTGCTATGTGATAATATTAGTGCTACATATGTCTGCAAGAATCATGTGTTCCATTCTAGAATGAAGCATTTTGCCCTTGACTATTTCTTTGTTCGTGAGTTAGTGACTTCTGGAGCGTTGGTTGTTCGTCATCTTCCCTCTAAAGAACAGCTCGCTGATATCCTCACGAAGCCGTTGGGTTGTGCATCTTTCCAGCTTTTTTAGTCCAAGATTATAATCTCTGACGAATCCTCCATCTTGCGGGGCATGTTAAACACAAAGCATGAACTAGTCTTTAGATAGTTTTGTTATTTACTTTTATTTAGCCTTTAATTATGTTTCTGTTATAACTTCCTTTGTAAAGCTCTATTTATACATCCAGTTAAAGTCAGTATCAAGCAATCTTATTCTACTCTTCACAAGAAGAGCATAATTATGGTTGGAGCTACGGGAAAAGACGATGTTCAGCATTCTTTGGGAGTTTATCCTAAAGTGTTTTTGTTGGGATGAAGATGAACATTAGTATAGCTACTTTATCCAACATATGGTGAGAGTGGATGCACATATTGTTGGAATTTTTAGCATAAAATGGCTTGTAAGTGGCTATTTTGTGGGATAAATATATGTGTGGTCCATTTCTGATTTGGGCCAGGTCAAAGTAGATTCGGGGTTTTCATAGTAAGACGAAGAAATCGATATATTGTACGTTCAAAATGGATAATGAGTGAACGAGAAATTGATTCTCAAAGTAGACTCATTTGAATTGCAAAATAGAGGTGAAAAGGCTTTGAGAAGGTACTTGTCCAGTTGTCCCACATTGATTTGAAAAGTGAATTTGCATAGCAATATATTTATGTTTATGCTGTTAAAAAAAATACAAAAACTAAAATTGTTAAGTTTTAGCCAAATAGAAAAATATTATTTTATATTTTCTAACTTGTAGCCAACAGTAAAAAAAAAAATTTTAAAATTAAAAATTATTTTTAAGAAATTATTTCTTGTGTTTCCAAACAAACCCTAAATTAAAAAGCCTTAAGTGTAATTTCACACCATGAACTATATCGGATTTTTCATGCCATATCCTGACCTTTCATAAGTATTATTTCGATCCACAAACCGCTTATAACTTTTTGCAGGTATAATATGATATGGCCATATTGATTTTAATTAAAAATGAGATATGGAGTCCATGTAAGTATTTTTAATTTAAAAAAAAAACTAAAAAAAATAAAGAAAGAATTGATCTCCTAAAAAACACCAGGATTCTGTGTCGTCCACGCCCAAAGCTAAGCGTCGCTACCTCTAGAATCGAAGCTCAGGAGTAGAGGCGCAACTGTTTTGTTGGTTTCCTGCTTGACGATGCTGATGGACAACAAGGAGCTGATGGAAATTTATCTTCATTAAAACATATTTATAGATGTGTCGCATAGATCACCTTTATTTTGAGATTTATCTTCTGGGAAAAATCCTAGCCTTGGGCCTTACAGAAAAAGTTCAAATTACTCACTCTTTAATTTAAACTTATGTAGGATGTCATTCTATACTGCGTAATATGAGAAGGAAACCATTGCATGTTAGGAACATACTGTAATAGGTTTTGATGATACCAAATGTAATGTTCAATCCCCTAAGTCTCGATAGATAGGGAATACATGTAAGTTCGACAAGTAAACTAAGAGCGAAAATACAACCGAGTAATTGAGCTCAACTCGGAAAATATTTAAGCTTAAGGTGAACTTGTTTGAACATCTTAGAAGTTTCGTGTTGTAAGCTTATAGATAGATCAGAAGAAGGCACGAGACATCACTGGAGGAATAAGGGTCTGCGAGACATCAACTAAGTCTCGAGACATAAGCAGAGTTCGAGAGATGGAATCTCTCGAAACATCAATCCAGTTCGAGACATGAGATCGAGACATCAAGTAGTCGAGACATCAATTTTTGGTCTCAATAGACTAGCACTTCTCCAATGAACTGAACGATAGTTAACACGCATAGATAAAGTAATCTAAGTTTGGAGAAAAAGAATATCATGGAGATAAAATATTAAGGAGGTGCTGACAGAGTATTATGGAAAAATAGAACAGCCAGAAGTGGATGCCACGTCAGAACTCCACAACCAACGGATAGAAGATGCACCAATCAGAGGTCGGTCTTATTCCCTAAAACGAGGATCAATGGGAATATAAAAAGAGTAACTTTTACCAAAAGAAGTAAGTGGAGTATGGACTCAAGATAGTGAAATATGGGATATTCACTACAAGACAAAAGATTCAAGTTACAAGACTACCACTCCATGAAAACATGCTAAAAATATGCAAGTCCCATGGTCGGCATGGGAGACAGATTTCAAACGGAATAATTTTCCCTCCAACAAAATTATTCCTCAACTCTCATATATAAGGACGTGAAGACACAAGTTCAAGATACAAGAGAAAAGGTTCGAAAAATTCAAGCTATCATAAGAGGTGTCTAGTTCAAACGTTCAAAAGTGCAAGTGCTTAATCTGGAATATCATACTTGATATTCATAACAGCGAGAAAACACATCTTAGTGTTTTGAGAGAGTTACAAAGCTTAAACTACTACACATCTAGAAGGTGACCGAAGCTGCACTACAAGGAAGATTATCCATCGAAAGCTTTTGGTCAGATTGGAGATTGTTACACTCAACCTGTGACAACCGGAACAACCTTGCTTTGGAGAAGGCAAGAAGAGGCGGAGTAACTTGAGAGCTGTCTTGTGAAGATCCTGAGGCTTGAGGCAGGCTTGGTGATCAAAGCTCAAGTGTTCGAGAGGTGGAGTAACAAGAAGCGGGGCGAAAAACCTGAGGCTTGAGGCGGGCTTCGTGATCAAAGCTCAAGCGCTCGATATTGTACTAAAAAGGGAAGTTTTAGTACAATCCTTCTAGGGAGTTTCTAGAAGAAGAGTGGACGTAGGCGGGTTGGCCGAACCACTTAAAAATCTCTCTCGCATTTACTTTCTGTGTTTACCTCTCGCTAACTATCTCTCGAACTGCACTGCATATAACCACACCTCTCGAACTAATTCAAACTCGTGCAAATTAAAAGGGGATAACTTTTCCGCTGCGCATAAAACTTTGTCTTCATCTTGTGAGGTATCGGACCTAAACATCCTAAGTCCAATACACATGAGAGGTCGAAAAAGATTTGCAAAAATCTTATACAAGTCTATTCACCCCCCCTCCCCTCTAGACTTGTACCCCATCCCCTTGGGACCAACACTACATGCATGCATTAATGACAAATTAAAGAAGATAATGCATAAGAGTCCCTATATCTTTGTAAAGGAATTGTTGAATCTGAACTTACCATCGCAGAATGACCCATAGGCAACCCAATGCCATATCTGTCCATTATTGGTGGTGACACTCGATAAATCCCACCTCCGAAGATGATCGATGTCATCATCTCCTAAGTAGGCCGTGCAGAGTCCGTCGTTATACCGTGGACCGTGGTGGTCCACAGTGCATTGTGGACCGTGGTCACAAAACGACGTCGTTTCGGTAAGTGGGAGGCGGAGCTTCGTAAATGATACTACAGTTCATCTCAAAAGATACTGCCTTACATTTGTTTTTATATTAACGAATGAAAGTATAGTTATATCGAAATGTAACTGCAGTGTATATGAACTGATACTGAATAACAGTTTCACTTTTGTGTTTTTATATTATCGAATGAAACTGTAGTTATATCGAAATGTAATTGTAGTTGTGTGGAAATGTAACTGCAGTGCATATGAACTGATACTAAATAACAGTTTCACATTTGTGGTTTTATATTATCGAATGAAACTGTAGTTATATTGAAATGTAACTGTAGTTGTATTGAAATGTAATTGCAGTTGTGTTGAAATGTAACTGTAGTGTATATGAACTGAAAGTGAATGGCGCGAAATCATTAATCTGTTTTCATTAATCAAAACGACGTCGTTTTGAAGCGCGGTCCACAATATAATTTGCGGTGCAAAGTAGGGCAATTTGGATATTTTAGGAAATTAGGGTTTTTGTTTATTACAGAGTCAGTAGTGCTAAAAAAATGAAATGATAAAATGGTTGTCATGTCATATTTTTAATATCTATCTAAACAGGTCACTAACGAAACGCATCCACATCAGCATATTATTATCTATAACTTGAAGGAAACCTGCAAAGAGTTCTAGGCAAAAAATTTTAATAGTTTGTGGATCGAAACAGCAGTTATGAAAAGTCAAGGTGCGGCATGAAGAATCTGTTATAGTTTAGGTGCGGAATGACACTTTAGCCAATTAACAATAATATGTTCAAAATCAATAACCTAACTTTCAAATTGTAACATTTATTAAAATATTAATATAAGAAATGAAACATTATAATTTATTAATTATACAAAAAATTAAATCATATACTATCAACATTAAAAGGACAAAATTAATATATAATTAAAATTATATACCATATAAATAAAATTTATGTGATACCACATAATTAATAAGAAATGTTTTTCTTGATTATACAAAAAATCATATATTAAAAATAATATAATTAAAATTATATATCACATAAAATTGTTCTAATTATTTATGTGTATCACTGTGCTGTGATGTGTCATATGTGTAGGGTGGTGGAGGAAAGTTCTTGTCACTTTTTTGCTAACTGCAGCGAAGTGAGGAAAATTTGGAGGGCAATGGGATTGGGCTTTAGTGGTCATGAGGTAAGTGATATACCTGCATGGTTCTTTAGCTATATAAATGGATTGCATGGCGATAATTTGGATTCCTTCATAATGACGTGCTGGGGGTTATGGATTAGTAGAAATGAATTTGTGTGGAATAACATCCCTTTTGATGCTAATATGGTTATACAGTGGTCGGCCTCTTTCATACATAATTGGAAATTGGCGCAGGACAATTCGGGTACATATGCTACTAGCAGTGAGGCGCAAGAGAATAGATGGATCCGTCCGCAGCGGGGCAGGCTCAAGCTAAACACGGATGTCACAATACATCAGGGTCATAATGTTATGGGTCTTAGGTGGGTCCTTCGGGATGATGATGGTACTTTCCTTGCGGCGAAGAATGTGCATGTGGCGGGCTCGTTTGATGTTAAGCAAGCTGAGGCCCTGAGCATGCGAGAGGCCCTAAGTTGGTTCAAGAACACCGGTACGGGGGGTGTGGATGTGGAAATTGATTCACAACTTTTGTTTAATGCTTTAAAGTGTAATTCTTTTTATTCTGCTTTTGGTTATTTAGTGGATGATATTAAAGAATTGGCATCCCTGACTAATGATGTCGAATTCGGGTTTGTTAGGCGATCTGCGAATTGTGCCGCCCACATTGTTGCTAGGGAGGCCATTTCTGAGTCAGGTTGCGGGGAGTGGTTAGATTCCCCTCCTTTTTTCCTTGTTGACTGTCTCGTTGGAGATTTAATGAATTAAGTATTACTTTTCAAAAAAAAAAAAGAACTTAAATTTTTTATAATTAGGGAAATTGCTTTTCTAACATTTCATTTCTTATATCATATTTTAATAAACATTTCAATTCAAGTTGTATGTTAACTTATTGGATTAGATTTGAAGTTGGAATAAGTTATCAATATTCCAATGCCGTTATAGGCTCAATTCTTATATATATATTAGTAACATTTTAAGTATTTTTATATTAAGATATTATTAATATGTGATTTAGCAGTCATATCTTGGGAATCTTGCTATGCCATCAAGTCACATAAATATATTTAATGGTTTAACTAATGACATTAATAAATTTACTTAATTTTTAAATTTCTAATTAATCAATTTTATAATACAAAGACTAAACTAAATGTTTTATAATAGTATATATAGCGACTAATAGAGTTCTTATACCTAGAAATGAATTTTCTTAATATACAAAAACTAAAAGTATAAGTTATACTTTTAGTTTTTGTATAATTAAGAAAATTCATTTCTAATGTCTCATTTCTTATATTCATATTTTAATGGATATATCAAGTTGTAAAGGTAGTGTCATAGATTCAATTTGAATTTTAAATAAATTATTATTTTGTCAACACCATGAGTTCAATTCATATTGATATAATACTAGATTTCACGCGCATTGCGCGAATGAGATAATGCCCAATGTTTATTATTAAATAAGTATTTCAAAGTATATCAATGCAAGATTATATAGGAGATGTTCATGCATATGTAATTGAATGTTGAATTTGTTTATTTGAATCGGTAATTCAAAATTTAGGAATGCAACATAATATATGAAAGATTGATTATAATTGTCACTAAAATAAATGTTTATAATTTTTTAAAAACGCTAATCTAAATACTAAGTTAAAAAATAATAGCATAAATAAATACTACTTTTTCGTTTGATTTTCTCTAAGCCTTTTTTAATTCTCTTGTAGCTATTTTTCAAGTTTTTTTTTTTAATAAATTTGAAAGATTGATTCCAAAAATGTTGTAGTCTTAGCATTTTTTCAATGCATCAAGTGTGTCACAATGTTCTATTGCCCTACATTGACATTTTTAATAATGAGTTTTAAATCAATTTATTGGGTTATTTGAATGTCGGTTCTTTGTCAACAAATCATCCAAAAGTGGTTAATATGATTGGTTTCAAACTGTTTTTTTTTTTAAATTTTCCATGTTATTAACATAATACTTGGTAAATAAATATATAACATTATTTTTTAGTATAACTTTGATATTTAATTACAAGATTTTGTTAAAAAAAACAATGAAGAATGTATAGTGAATATAATTAATAATAGAGCAAATTGCCATTTTGGTCCACTGACTATAGGGGTCCTCTTAATTGCAGTCCACGACTTTTAAAAGTGTTAATTGCATACCATGACTATCCAATTTTTGTCAATTTTGGTCACTCCGGCCAAATTGCCGGCCAAATCTCACCGGAATTTCCTAAACCCTAAAATAACAAGGGTATTTTGGTCATTTCACATTCTTGCCTTCTTCTCTGGCGACCTCCCACTTTTTCTTGCATTTTTCCGGCGACGCCTTTACGATGAACAGAGTAGCAGATCGATGACATCACTCCTAGGCATAATTATTTGACATTCCGCACGATGCTTTCTTCCCTTTCTCTGTAAAAATGTCACACTCCGTTAAACACTTCATTATTTTCTGTTTAGTTGTTCTCTTCGCCTTTCTATCGCCCACAAACTGGACTACGCCGGAGGCTCATACATTATACATATATATGAACCAGGAACTTGACAACATGGTGTAGCAAAACAGCATGAATTTTCAACAGAACTGATTCTCAACAAGTACTGTAATTTCAGCAATACAAAACTTTCGCAGAACTATAAAATTGCTAACACAACATATAAGTTCGATTCATCTATACAAGTATTGAATAAAAAATGCTTGACTTGCTCTATATATTATAAGGAGATTTGTTGTATCCCAAAATTGTACATATATTTATCAATAGTACTAGATTTGAGTCCTCAATTGCAGCAACAATTTCTGCATGCTCTCTAGTTTCTGAGCCAGTTGTTTAAAATTCTCGAGCTGCTCTGCTGAAGTTTCTAAACTATGTAGCCCCTCCCCAAGCGCTGCACACCTAGCCTGTGTTTCCGATAATGACTCCGGTAAACGTTACCGTCTCCGACAGATCCGAAAACCTCTAGGGATCCGTCAGGTCATCAATCGCAACCCGCAACCCGACTGTGGCGACATCAGGTCTAAATCTCAGTGCCTACAGAGTCTGAAATGCGCCATTGATTACTCCTGCTTCGCCATTGTGAAATTAGTTGCCGTATTAGATTACTTTTCAATGCTCTGGTAAAAATTTTGAGATCTATGTTTTACTGTGCGAGGCTTTGAGATTTCTATTATTTTGATTTTCAAACCCCCCAATAAAATAATGAAGTATGGATTATGGAGAGAACTTATTCCATTAAAAAAATATCATGTTGTTACGTATTGGGCGTCGCCGGAAAAAATGCCGGAAAAAGTGGGAGGTCGCCGGAGAAGAAGACAAGAATGTGAAATGACCAAAATACCCTTGTTATTTTAGGGTTTAGGAAATTCCAGTGAGATTTGGCCGGAAATTTGGCTGGAGTGACCAAAATTGACAAAAATTGAATAGTCAGGGTATGCAATTAACACTTTTGAAAGTCATGGACTGCAATTAAGAGGACCACTATAGTCAGTGGACCAAAATGGCAATTTGCTCTTAATAATATATTTGAAGGTAAGGAATCTTTGAATTGTAGAAAATATAGACAATATAACTAATGAAATTATATCTACTTTTAATTTTTTTATAGTGAATATTGTTTTTGAATGAAGACATTGTAGACATCGAATTATAAATTAAAGAAATGCATATGTATTATTTTTTTGTTGTAACTAATAATATATTTCTATCTACTATACTAATAAGAGCCAAAGAGAGTTACGCCTAAAATGGGTAGAAAAAATGGCGGTCAAATTATTTAATCAAATGGATAGTTCAGATGAATTATTTAATCAAATAGATGGTTAAGATAATTCAGATTAATATTATTAATAGAGATTACCTAATTTAACCTTACTTTTATGATTATCCGTTAAGTTTTCCGTTAAATATTCTCTTTTCCGTTAATATTCCGTTAACTTTTAAGTTACCCATTATTTCTATAAGAAAGGTCTTGGGTTCGAACATCATCTCAATCAAATTTGACATAATTAAGTTTCTCACTCTATTTTAATCTTATTAAATTAAATAAATTAGTAGCTACAACAAAAAATGATACATATGTATTTCTTTAATTTAGAATTATGTGCCTACAATACCTTCATTTGAAAAAATTATTCATTATCAAAAAATTAAATTAAATAAGAGAAATAATTTCATTAGTTATATTGTCTTTAATTTATTTTCTCTCATGCAAAGATTCTTTACATTCAAATTTATCAATTGATATTCATTACATTGTCCATTATCTTATTTTTACAATATCTTGTAATTAAATATCAAAGTTATAGTACAAAATAATGTTATATATTTATTTACCAAGTATTTTATTAATACTATGAAAAAAAATTTTAAATAATTTGAAGCTAATTATATTAACTACTTGGGGATTGGTTGACAAAGAGAGTACTCAAATAATAACTCAACAAATTGAAGTGGAATCACTCTATTTTACTCTTATTGAATTAAATAAATTAGTAGTTATACCAAAAAATGATACATATGTATTTCTTTAATACCATGAAAAAAATAAAAAAGAATAGTTTGAAACCAATCATATTAATTACTTGGGGGATTTGTTGACAATGAAAGTACTCAAATAACCCATTACCCAGCAAATTGAAACGAGAAACTATCTTTTAATATCTTTGGAATACATAATATTTTGAATTTTCAAATTTTTATTAATTTATTTATTCTTTTTTTTTCTTAAACGAGGGATTTCTTTATCCACAATAACTCATTCAACAATAATGGTTGAACCAAATAAACCCCAAGCAGAACAACTAAAGGAAAGTCCATAGCTCCTATATATCATAATCTCATTGCATGACGTTGTCATCTGCTACCAACAATATCTGAATTGCAAATAACACAAAAGGAAGAGAACAATGACAATGTTACTCAAAAGAGTATTAAAAACCACTTAGAAAAATTCAAATTAAGAGTAGTATTTATTTAGACTATCATTTTTAGACCAAATATTTAGACTATCGACTTTACAAGGTTGCAAACATTTATTTTAGTAATAATTATAATGAATTTTCTATATTATCTTGGATTCATATACTTTGAGTTAGTTATTTAAATAAAAAAATTTGGCATTCAATTACCCATGTATAAACTTCTCCTATATAATCTTGCATTGATATATTTTCAAATATTTATTTAAATATAAACATTGGGCATTAACCCATTCGCGCAATGCGCGTATAAAACTAGTAATTAAATAAGAGTAATAGAGTGAGTTACTTACTTTTGAATAATATACTATAACATATTCGTAGTATATGTTCAATAATTATGCCAACTTTGATTGGGATGGAGTTCGAACCTAAGACCTTACTTATAGAAATTAATGGGTAAGTTAAAAGTTAACGGAAAAGATAATACTTAACGGAAAATTTAACGGATAATCATATAATTAATTATAAATTAGGAAATCTCAAGGAAAAATATAAATCTAAACAATCTGAACCATCCATTTGATTTAATAATTTGACCGCCATTTTTTCTACCCATTATAGGTCTAACTTTCTTTGACTCTTATTAGTATATATATAGAGTAGATATTATTAATTAATCAGCATATTTAACATTACAATTACATTACTATATTGATGGCTAAGAATATTGGGAATAAGGAATACCAAAAAATCAATTTGGTTGGTGTAAAGTGGTCGTGTACCTCATCCTGTAAAAGAGGTCGAGAGTTCAAAAACACATCGAAAAAATAAATATGACCAACACTTTGTCCCTTAATTAGGCTAGCTCGATACGAACAATAATTAGTCTAAGTATGGTACGTGCTTAAAGGTGCATTCTATAGTTATGACCTACTAAAAAAATTTGGTAGTTTGACCCAAAAAAAAAAAAAAAGAAGAAGTAATACCATAAAAAATTCTAAAATAACTATATCCCTTGTATAAGGAAAATAGCCTATTTCATGAAACTTAATTTTGTTGAAGTTGGAGAAAATCCATAAAGGGGCGTTTAGTTAAGGTAATCTTAGTTTGGAAATATTAAATTACCTTGTTTGGTTCAAGTTATGAGATTACCTGCTAATGTTATATTACTTAGCTGATGTGGTGGTAATGTGATTATCCTCATTTTCTTAAGTAATCTTAGATTACCTTAAAGTATTCCAACTTTGCCTTTGTTAACTAACATTTATATAATACTAATAATAATAATAATAATAATAATAATAATAATATATGTTTATATAATCAAATATACACGTGTGTATATTTTTATATACATTGTTTTAATATTTAAGCATAGTAATAATAATAATAATATATGTTTATATAATCAAATATACATGTTTGTATATTTTTATATATATTGTTTTAATATTTAAGCATTGATTTACATTCATACATATAAATAAATAAATAAATAAAAATGCATATATATATATATTTGTATATTGAGGATTTATATTCCACAATTAAAACTAAACATATAAAATAATCTTAATTTCTAAAATCTTACATTGTCTTTCTAAAGGTAATCTTATTGCCTAGAATAATTCAAGATTTTGTAAACTAAACTGCCCTAAAAAGAAATGAAGTCATAGATAATTATCAGTAATTGACTGGCAGGTGGTCCAATTCTAATGCCATTTGGTTGGACTATTTTGTAATCAAAAGGAGAATAACTTATTCTTCACATGTAAATTCAAAACGTGTACTCAGTATTAAACTGACACCATTGTTTGGTTGACTATTGTTCCATTAGTTCTTGGGAGCTGAGCCAATGTGGCAAATATTTTATTTTTATTTTTGACATTAGGAACAAGATTGCTTCTACTTTGAGATTTAGTTTATTAATAACACTTTTTTTAGGAATGTTTATTAATAACACTTAAATTCCCTTTTATTTAAAAGAAATGAGCAATCAGATTTTTATCTCTCTACTTTCCTTCATAATGACGTATTAGTTTTTCATTCCTTCCTTTAAACAATTAAACATATACTCAGTATTAGTTCACATGCAATTGACTTCCTATGAACATAATAATTTTGTCAGGTTCAGTCTTAAACTTTCAAATTAATCATATGTAGTTCTTCAACTTCCAAATTTTAACCAATCGTGATTCTTCCAGCTAGTTGTTGTGTAGACCGCCTAAAATAAGGGCAAAGTCATCATTTTAGACTGGTTAGAACTAAATGTGGAGATGCCACTATACTCAGAGAACCCTTGTTGACATTAACTCTTTATATATATATATATATATATATATATATATATATATAGGGACTGGATCAGGTGCGAAGGTAACTTCCCATGCGGAAGTGCGGATAACATAAAATGACGCACCTTAAGTGTAGAATTTGCGCACCTAGCCTTAAGCATTAAAATGACCCACCTTAAGTACACAAACCACGCACTTTAAGCACACAAACAAAGCGCCTTAAGAACACAAACCACACACCTAAAGTTTTAAAATGGCACACCTTAAGTTTAAACAACTTATGTACCTTAAGCACACAAATCACACACCTTAAGAAGTAAAACCACGCACCTAAAGTTTTAGATCGGTGCACCTTAAGTTTCAACAACTGACGCACCTTAAGCATACAAACCACGCACCTTAAGAAGTAAAACAACGCACCTAAAGTTTTAGATCGATGTACCTTAAGTTTCAACAAAAACATACCTTAAGTTCTCTACTGAAGAACTGACGCACCTTAAGAATGAAAATCACGAACCTTATGTTTGACCTAAATGCAAAAAAACCAAAATGCCACCACGTTATTTTTTAATATGTTTCAATCTGGACAGTTGAAGGGTTAAGGAATTGACCAACATATGCAAAATAATTCTCAAACAAACATTGTTTTATGGGGGAAATTGTTGTACCCGATGCTAAACCGGTATTGTAGGCTAAGACGCATTAGGCATTTTTTTTTTCTCTCCCCCCTCCCCTCCCCTCTATAAGACTATAACGCATTTAATGGTCCTTTTATAGAGGAGGGAAAGGCACACGCTAGCGCATCAGCATGATTTACACGTGTCATTCGTACTCTAGGTAGTCATGCCAGTATAATAGTGTTATGTGTTCTTATAAACTTGATTATGATTGGACTATTGGTATAGCTTTTTGTTCAACTAGTATTATGATGTGAGGGCAATCAGAGGGGATCAGAAAATGTCAATCAGTCGCTTTGTTTAGCTAAGTTCTTCATAAAGCCAACTTAGTGAGTTAGGGCTCAATCGATATAGGTCAGAGTGATGAGTGGTTATGACTAGGAATGTACTAGGCTTTTAGGATAGTCCCATCAAGTTAGCTGTACAAGGGATGATTAATTGGCCTCCATTTGACTGGAAGTTTTCATAATGCATATGGTTAACCAAATTCTTTTCTCTTTGATATTCCGTGTTTGTCATCTCCATCATCTCATGTCCAAGTCATACTTTTCTGTACTAAGATATGTATACGCGTGTGCATGTATATATACACAAAGAAAGAGAAGTTTTAGTATGAAGTATCACTAAAACAAGTTCCTATTACAACATACTACTACAACTTATTCTTCCCTAAAAATGCATGTTGAAGTAACTTGAGGTCTAATTCGGGTTGTCCATTAGAGAGAGAGAGAGATAGAGAGAGGGAGGGAGGGAGGGAGAGAGAGAGAGAGAATTCGATTCATATGAGAACCACTCCCCAAGTGAGAACTTGAGGTCTAATTCGGGTTGTCCATTAGGCAATATCTAATGGCTAAGATTTAATGTTTTTAACCCTTTTTTTTAAGTGGCAAGGGTATGGGTGTAGTATGGTGAAAACTATTGCCTATGAGAGAATTAGGAACTAATCAGAGTCGTCCATCTGAAAATATATAAGAAGCAATTTTAGAAAAAAAAAAATTGTTGTGACATTTTTGTAAATAACTACTCAAACTTTAATGTACAAGTAACATGTGCAAGTATGCAAGTAACTAGTGTAAATAAAATCATTACAAAGCCCAACATTTAACACTATAGAGTGCAAGTAATTAACTTTCACATTCAGTGCAATTAAATATAACGTTAGATGCACTTAATAGTGTTGCTTATGTGTACTTTATATTCTTGCACTCTATAATATAGTTAATTTCACTCCATAGTGTTATTACTTGCACGTAGAGTTCCATTTACACAATTTTGTAGTTAGGTCATCCAGGTCTGAAAATGATGTAAGAACAATTTTTCTGATAAAAAATAATAGTACAATATTTGTATAGTAATAATGTAATATACAAATTTACCATTATTATAAAAATACAGACAAAAAATATTAATACCATCATGACCTAAATCATTCTCAATAATGCAAAAAACATAATTGAAATATTGAGTCTTGTTCTAAATAATCAAAAGAAGATTAATTAAACGAAAAACAAATGAAAAGAAAAAACTTAACCTAAATTTGTTTTTTTTTTTTAAATGCAAGAAAATAATTTTAAAGGTTCCTTATTTGTAATCTTTGATGCTCAACTTTAAATATTGTGTATTTAGTCGGACTAATTATTTGACCAAATTTAATGTTGAATTTTATATTGTACATATATTTTTTAATACACTCTAACATATTCGTAGTATATGTTCAACAATTATGACGACTCTGATTGGGATGAAATTCGAACCTAAGACCTTTCTTATAAAAATAAAATAAGTAAGTTAAGAATAATAAAGAGTTAAGGGAATATTCAGTTGCTAAAATTTCTACTAACGAAATGCGGGGGGTATTTAAGGAAAGAAAATAATATAATAGAAGGTAAAGTAGGAAAATAAAAAAATATTAAAATTAAAGTAATTTGAACCATTCATTTCATCAAATAATTTGACATATATTTTTTTAGTTTCTGTTATAGGCTTAATTTTATTGACTCTTATTAGTGTTGTGTGTGTGTGTATATAGTAGATAGAAATTACAAGTTAATTAAAAATTATTTATTTACATCTTGTATTATAATTATTATAAATATTTATTACTAATATAAATTTTAATATATAAGTTTATTTTAATATAAATAATAATTACTATCATCTTTAAGATAATTACTATTTTATAAAAATAACTTTATAACAAATTTATGTTAATTTAAAAAAATGAATCAAATAAAAAGAATACAATTTTTTAACTTTTAATAAAAAAAAAATTATTTTTTGAGTTTTAGCCGAACATCCAAAATTAACATATTTTTCAAAAAATTAATCATTTCCAAATTTTATTTTTTTTGGGTGTTTCCAAAGTCCAAACAACCTTAAGATTCCATAAATCTTTGGACAGCGTATATTAAATGAGAAGACCTACAAACTACAAATCTACAAAACCACAAACTCGATTGAGTAAACCATAAACGTCTAGGGTTTCTATGTAAATACTACAGATTGTAAAAAGCTGTTAAATATCATATGACATTTTAGTCCATTCATATTAGGTGGCTAGGTGCATTGAATTATCTGTGTTATATAATTTTTTATAAGGTACTTAACTTATTATTTAAACTAGTATTTTCGCCTGTGCGTTGCACGGAATGGATTTGTTATAATATTTTACGAATATTTGGATCGATATACAATTATATAAATATATCATCGAATATTATATAGCGCAATTGATGAAATTGGTTGAATCGATTATGTTTTCTGATGTTTTCCTTTGCTTGAATTAGAGTAAATAATTGTCCAATTACCCGTGCGATGTACAGATAAATTTTTTTATTATACATTTAGATAATAAAAATAAAGATGAAATTATAAAAAATTATAATATTTAACATGTACATTTATTTGATTATAAGATTAGCGCAAAAGTATTATTCAATTAATTGAATAATATATGACTTGTTTGTCTACAATTATCTTAAAAAGATCGATATGTAATATGACTTATGTAATTATATTATGTAATTAACTTATTATTTAAGTTTGGTAAATTTCTATTTGTTTAAGTAACAAAATTAAGTCAAAGGCCTTGTGGTCAAGTGGCATAGTTGTGGTCCTCCCAAATGAAAGGTCACAGGTTCGATCCCCGTGAGGGCGTTGGCTTGTTGTAACCTTCAGTAGGTTGAGAAAGGTATTCAATAAAAAAGATATGCTAGAATGAAATAACATTCCTAGAAAATAGATTTATTCTCAAAAGAGTTGTTTTTGCCCAAAAAAACCTCAAACTATTAAATTTTGGACGCTTGTGATCCTTCTAGTACCTTTTCCGATGAAGCTCCATTTTAGGCAATGGTAATTTGGTATAATCACTTTAATTTTTTTTTTCTATTTTTCCTCTCTTTCATCATGTTCAGCTTAAAATACCTACATTATTTTCGTAGGAGAGCAAAAGAGAAAACTTTATTATGGTTTGTTAAGGGGAGAGAGAGAGAGAGAGATTAATCTCCAAATTCCCACGCATTTAAACAAACACCAATCAATTAAGAATTAAACCCATCATAGTTACCGAAGAAAACATCAAAACGACACATGAAATCTAGCAATTTGAAGACCTACCTGGTAATTAAGAGTAGTTGGGGCCCAAAAACCACAAGCAGACTCTAAAAGCTACACTCTTTTGACTCATACTAGACTTGGACCACCTCCTAGTGGTTCGTCATGTCCATGCACGCATACTCGAACGATGGGATGTGGAGATGGCCTTGAGAATAACTGACCTCAGTATTGATAACACTGAGTACCTGTTCAAATGCCAACTCAACACCCTATAGAAACAACTCGCCTTGAATTTGCCCAATTGAGAGTTAGTGCATCATTGTCGAAAACAAACTGACCTTTGCTCTCCTACTCTCATGTGAAAATAATTTAGGGATTTGGGGCTGACCATGGCGAAAGTGTAACACCCAATTTTCACCTCTTGGATTTATTACAAAATCCCTAATAGTACAATACATTGCGGAAGCATCAAACCAGCAGAAAACTGGGTGTTACCGCCACGCTTAGGTATCTCTCCTATACCCAAACGCTAAGGCTAAACTTACAACCTCAAATAACCATATCAACATCCAAAAGTGTACATATGGAACTAATCCTTCCAGGGTGTCTATTCTAGGATAGAGTAGTCTTCAACCTCGACTCCCATCCTATTCAGAGCTCATCGGGCCACAGAGGCCCACGCTAGACTGCATCTAATAAAGGACACAATGAAGTGTAGTTAGCGTGATGGCTAAGTAAGGAAATCCATTGTCACTCAAAAGTAAACAAAGGTTTCGAAAGACATAATTCTCAGAAAACTGTAGCTTTTTCCATAAGTTGAAAACATAATTCTCAGAAAACTGTAGCTTTTTCCATAAGTTGAAAATCTAATTCTCAGAAAACTGTAGCTTTTTCCATAAGTTGAAAATCTAATTCTCAGAAAACTGTAGCTTTTTCCATAAGTTGAAAATCTATCTGTAACCAGATTATCAATAAAAGAAAAGTATAGCAGAGTATACGAGTTAAATCATGTAAAGTTTTCTCAGTTAAATACCATGGCATAACTGCCGCTCAAATCATTTTCATGTCCTTTCGGACAAGTTTGCAAAACTTTCATTTCCGAGAATTTCCACTCAATCCAAAGTGAGAATCACAACACACACATCATTGTTCGGGACACACGACATTTTAATGCTCACTAATTCTCTCAGCGAATAGACTTCGCTCTGCAGTATGAATTAATCATACAAAGACATCTCACCATTCACTCAGCGAATAGACTTCGCTCCACAGTATGAATTAATCATACAAGACACCTCACCATTCACTCAGCGAATAGACTTCGCTCTGCAGTATGAATTAATCATACAAGACACCTCATCATTCACTCAGCGAATAGACTTCGCTCTGCAGTATGAATTAATCATACAAGACACCTCACCATTCACTCAGCGAATAGACTTCGCTCTGCAGTATGAATTAATCATACAAGACACCTCACATTAGCATATTCACATGATGACTCAAAACAATTATACTTATCCAAATATGTTTCCAAAATACACACATTTGTCAATGGCTTTTCACCACAAAATTTCCAAGTGACAAGGGTCACACTTGTTTCTTAAAAACACAATTCTTCTTCCAAATTGATTGTGACATTCCAAAATTTCGTTACTATTTTTATTACAACATATTTTTGTCAAAATTGTTTCTAACCATTCCTTTTCAGAAAATTTCAGCTTGGCGCGGTCAGAAAGATTGAGCCGGTAAAAATAGTTCCCGAACTCTTTTTCACTTGAAATTCTTATGGTAGAACCCCAACTTATAGTACTTGATGTCCATAAAAAGTTGTGGTCATTTTGATCCGCGAATAAACACAGAAAATTCCATTTTTGCCCTTGGCAGTGTGCTGTCCAACATTTTTCTCTCTGGACCAATTTTGGAAAAAAATTTGAAAACCATACTTATACTACTCCGATCATTATGAAATTTTATATGCAGGTTCTACACTTATAGAAATACATGTCTAAAAAAAATAGGATCAAAATACATTACCAATTTTTCCCAATAAATCTCGGAAGTTACTGCCAGAGACTATCTTGATTTTTTTTTCCAATATTTTCACAAGTATAAGCCTATATGGACATAAACACAACATATACATGCATAAATTAACTATGAACATGCATACCAAAAATTACTAAACATTAAAGTGTAGTTCCTTTGAGCCAACTTGTAGATCCATAAACTTAACACATAATTTTCACATAAAATTCCTAGTCACATAATTTACTAGCATTTGATCACCTTCAAGTGACTAAACCAACTTAAGGGATTCCTTACCTCTCAAGAAGATTTTTAAACCGTAGAAAGATGGTGATCTTCTCCTTCAAACTTTTCACCGAAGATCCTAAACAAAATCACCATAATAACCACATTTTCATGAACCTTTAGTTTAGACTTAAGCTCTAGGAAAGATTTAACCGAACAAAACCAAAGTCTTACCTATACTAGAGCACTTGAGTTGAAGAGCATGGCTATGGAGTTCTTGGATCCAAGAGGAAGACTAAGTTTTTCTTTCTTCTTCTTTCTTTCCTTATGACTTTCGAAAATGTGGGAGATGAGAGAGATGATGATGGTGAGTTTTGCTTGATGTTTAAGAAACAAGTGCAACATTCCCATACCTCTTATGACATGCATTAATTACCTCCACCATGTGGTAATTAGGAGTGCCACTTGTCAACTTCCCATGGTAGATCTTAAGGAGTAGAAATTCACTTTGCCAGTTTGGGGTTAAATCAGATAAAAGTTCGGAGGATTATAACTTAATTCGGGAAAATTCTAACACCGAAATTATTCTAAAAATAATCTCGTCATTAACCACTAAAATCGGGAATTTTCCAGTATCTCACGAAATACAGGTACGAAGGATCGTAACAAATTTCACCCTTACAGTCCGTTTAAATTTCCACTTGAACTAAGTAGAAGTCCAGGCTTAATCGTATCATACTTAATAATCTAATCTCTAGGAAAATTCGAACTGTATATAAATCCTTAAAAATTTTACGGTTCGTGACCGGTACGTAGATTGCAGCTTATTAATAACTAGTCTCACTTATAAAAAAAAATCCTTCTCAAGTACCGAGAGATCATCTCATAAATATTATAGCCTAAAAAATATTTTTCGAACCCTAACTTTGTCGGAAAAATCGAGGGGTTACAGAAAGAGAACAACAAAAAAAAAAAGAAAAAGGAAAAGTGTAACACCCCAATTTTCACATCTTGGATTTATTACAAAATCCCTAATAATACAATACATTGCGGAAGCATCTAACCAGCAGAAAACTGGGTGTTACCGCCACGCTTAGGTATCTTTCCTATACCCAAACGCTAAGGCTACACTTATAACCTCAAATAACCATATCAACATCCAAATATGTACATATGGAAATAATTCTTCCAGGGTGTCTATTCTAGGATAGAGTAGTCCTCAACCTCGACTTCCATCCTATTCAGAGCTCATCGGGCTTTAGGAGCCCACACTAGACAACATCTGTAAACACATCGAAGTGTAGTTAGCGCGACGGCTAAGTAAGGAAAATCCATTGTCACTCAAAAGTAAACAAAGGTTTCGAAAGCAACATAATACTCAGAAAACTGTAGTTTTGCCCATAAGTTGAAAATCTACCTACAATCAGATTATCAACAAAAGAAAGTATAGTAGAGTATATGAGTGACATCAACATATAATACTTTCATTTCCGAAAATTTCCATAATTTAATTCCAAAAATAGAGAGTTCACAACACACACACTTTACTGTCCAAGACTCATGGCATCTTATTCTTCGACATAGTTACGGAGTAACTATGTTATCATAGTTAGTAAAATTCACTTAGTTTTCCCCTGGATAAGTGTATGGTAATCTTGGAATATTTTCAAGAACATTGGGCCGCGGCACTCATGCCTCCTGCAAGTCAAACATCTAAATAACTTCGGGGCCACGGCTCACAAGCCTCCCGCGAAGTCAAACATCTCAATAACTTTGGGGCCCCGGCTCACAAGCCTCCCGCAAAGTCAAACATCTCAATAACTTTGGGGCCACGGCTCACAAGCCTCCCACAAAGTCAAACATCTCAATAACTTCCGGGCCACGGCTCCCGCAGGCCTCCCGTAAAGTTAAACATCTCAATAACTTTGGGGCCATGGCTCACAAGCCTCCCACAAAGTCAAACATTTCAATAACTTCCGGGCCACGGCTGTAACACCCCAATTTTCACATCTTGGATTTATTACAAAATCCTTAAAATATAATACATTGCGGAAGCGTCTAACCAGCAGAAAACTGGGTGTTACCGCCACGCTTAGGTATCTTTCCTATACCTAAACGCTAAGGCTAAACTTACAACCTCAAATAACCATATCAATATCCAGATATGTACATATGGAAATAATCCTTCCAGAGTGTCTATTCTAGGATAGAGTAATCTTCAACCTCGACTCCCATCTTATTCAGAGCTCATCGGCTACAGGAGTCCACACTAATCTGCAACTGATAAGAACACATTGAAGTGTAGTTAGCGCGACGGCTAAGTAAGGAAATCCATTTGTCACTTAAAAGTAGACAAAGGTTTGAAAACATTTAGTGAAACAACATCCACTCGTCTCGTAAGACAAAATCATTTCTTTCTCAAAGACGTTACAAAATAACTCTTTTCTCGTCTTTAAAACTTCCTTAGTTTCATATAGTAAGAGTGAGGCCTACAACCTCGGGCCATGGCACTCCAGCCCTCCCGTAGGTTCCTCCCTTATCCCAACCCCGGGCTGTGGCACTCAAGCCTTCCCGTGGGCACCTCTCCTTATTCCAACATGACGACATAACGGCGAATAGACTTCGCTCTAACAATATAACGACCACTGGGCAAGGGCACTTAAAGCCACCCGTGGGTCAATCAAGGTCCTCCTCACTTACTTTAGAAACTACGGTTTTGAAAACGTTATCCTTCCTTCAGTTTTCTTACAACAAATCATTTCTTTTGGACATATTTCACCAATGAGTCCAATATTTGAAATCGGCTACCTCTTTAGCCCCTGAAGGATTTTCAAACATCATTTTCTCAAACAATAAGGTTTTGACAACCTTTATCAAAATAGCATACGTTTTTCAACGTAAGTTTTCATAAACATTTTTGGATACACTTCATATGTCCATCTCACACTTAAAATCAACCAACATCCTTAACTATCGTCCTCAATGTTGCGCCCGCGGAAGTGGGATAGATCAGATTGCAACGATAATTTGAGAAAGAAAAATAAATGAGGCACAGATTTTACGTGGAAAACCCCNGGGGTTTTCCACGTAAAATCTGTGCCTCATTTATTTTTCTTTCTCAAATTATCGTTGCAATCTGATCTATCCCACTTCCGCGGGCGCAACACTCAACAACTTCCACTATGATCAACACCATTAGATCATAACTTGAGGATCTCGTACATCCAAATATATATAAATTCTAATAGGTAAGGTCATTGCCTAACCATAACCCAAAAACATCCAACAACTACTTTCTCAAGATTCACCATATACAACCTTTATCTCAACATTTCCATATGACAATTTCCTCAATACACATCATAATAATATCTTTACCTAACTTTATCACCATTAACTCACTAACTACCTCACAATTATCATTAACACATCCATAATCATACTAAGCATAATTCAGAAAATTCAGCTTGGCGCAGTCCGAAAGATTGAGCCGGTAAAAATAGTTCCCGAACTCTTTTTCACTTGAAATGTTTATGGTAGAATCCCAACTTATAGTACTTGATGTCCATAAAAAGTTTTGGTCATTTTGGTCCGCGAATAAACACAGAAAATTCCATCTTTGCCCTTGGCAGTGTGCTGTCCGGAATTTTTCTCTCTCTGGACCAGTTTTGGAGAAAAATTCGAAAACCATACTTCCACTACTCTGATCTTTATGAAATTTTATATGCGGGTTCTACACTTATAGAACTACATGTCTAAAAAAATAGGATCAAAATACCTTACCAATATTTCCCAATAAATCTCGGAAGTTACTGCCAGAATCTACCCTGATTTCCTTTCACTATTCTCACAAGTATAAGCTCATATGAACATAAATATAACATATACATGCATATCCAAGCTATGAACATGTATAAAAAAAATATTTCCGAAGCTCAAAAACACCATATTTCAACCAAAAATCAATTATCCAAATTCAAGTGACTAATTCCAACTTAAGGGAATTCCTTACCTCGATGGAAGATTTTAAAACCGAAGAAGTGCTAGATCTTTCCTTGGATTCAAAGTCCCCTACAACATCACCACAATAACAATATTTTTCATGCACTAAACATTAACACTTAAGTTCAAGCTTAAGTCTTAGGAGGGGTAGAATCCGAACAAAACCGAAGTTCTTACCTAGAGTAGAGTCCTTGGAGTTGAAGAATTGCCTAGGGTGTTCTTGGATCACAATAGAAGACTAAGATAATTTCCCTTCTTCCTTCCCTAAGTGTGTATTTCGAAAATGGAGTGGAAGAGTGAGAGAGATGATCATGTGATTAGTGTAGATTTAGTTCTTGAAGATCAAGTAACAAGTGCAACTAGGCCATACCTCATAAATGTCACATTTAATGCCCAATCTTAGTCTTAGATTTGCCTTGCCACTTGTCATCACCCCATGGTGTCCTTAGAAGATTTCAAATCTAATTGGCCAGTTTATGCTTAAATCAGATGAATGTTCGGAGGATTATAACTTAATTCGGGAAAATTCTAATACCAAAATTATCCTAAAAATATTCCCGTCGCAAATCACCAAGTTTGGGAATTTTTCGGTATTCCGCTAAATATAGGTACAGAGTCCGTAACAACTTATCCCTTACAGTCCATTTGAAATTTTTCTTGAACTAACTAGAAATTCAGGCTTAATCGTATAATGCTTAAAAACCCAAATTCTAGAAAATTCGAACTGAATCTATATCCTTAAAATTTTCTCGGTTCGTGACTGGTACGTAGGTTCGCAGCTTAATAACAACTATACTCACTTATAAAAATTCTTTTGAAATATCTGAAGATCATAACTAGGAATGTCAACGCCTTAGGATAATGTTAATAAAATACGGGGTATTACAAAGGCTCCCGCATGCCTCCCGTAAAGTTAAACATCTCAATAACTTTGGGGCCACGGCTCACAAGCCTCCCACAAAGTCAAACATCTCAATAACTTCCGGGCTACGGCTCCCATAAAGTTAAACATCTCAATAACTTTGGGGCCACGGCTCACAAGCCTCCCACAAAGTCAAACATTTCAATAACTTCCGGGCCACGGCTCCCGCAGGCCTCCCGTAAAGTTAAACATCTCAATAACATTGTCCAGAAACTAAGGTTTTCAAACCATTCTTTCTTTCCTTGAGTTTAATTAGTATTTTTCATATGATGTCCCAAAACAATTATTCTCATCCAAATATGTTTCCAAAATACACATATTTGTCAAAGACTTTTCACCATGAAATTCTAAGTGACAAGGGTCACACTTGTTCTTAAAACACAAATTTTCCCCAAATTAGTGAACATAAATTACAAAATAATATTTGAGCTTTCAAAAATTGACTCGATTGCCCGTAGGCCTTCTAATCATCATAACATTCGGGAGCAAAAACATCGGGGAAGGTTCGGTCGAAAACGGCTTCGCGTCGCGCGGGCTCGCGGTTGCCTGCAGTAACGGACGCACGGCGGACGCGTGCGTCCGGGCCGCTTCCGCTCGTTCGGCATTAACGCCGAAATTCTGGGCGCCACGGACGCGCAGCGGACGCGCGTCCGTGGTTGCGTCCGGCCTTTTGGCCGTGACGCCGTAGCTTCGGACACCCACGGACGCACGTCCGTGGTTGTGTCCGGCCTTTCGGCCGCGACGCCAAAATTCTGGGCACCGATGGACGCGCGGCGGACGCGCGTCCAAGGCTACGTCCATCCGATTCTGCCAACTTCGGGCAGCAAAAACTGGGTTGTAACGCCCCATTTTTCCACTATTTTCACAAGTATAAGCCTATATGAACGTAAACACAACATATACATGCATGAGTTAACTATAAACATGCATACAAAAATTACCAAAAATCAAGAATCAAGATGCAGTCTTTTGAGCCAACTTGTAGATCCATAAACTTAACACATAATTTTCACATAAAATTCCTAGTCACATAATTTGCTAGCATTTGATCACCTTCAAGTGACTAAACCAACTTAAGGGATTCCTTACCTCCCAAGTAGATTTTTTAGAACCGTAGAAAGGTGATGATCTCCTCCTCCAAACTTTACACCGAAGATCCTAAACAAAATCACCATAATAATAACATTTTCATGAACCCTTAGTTTAAACTTAAGTTCTAGGAAGGATTATAGTCATATTAACCGAACAAAACCAAAGTATTTTCCTATTATGGAGCACTTGTGTTGAAGAGAAAGCTAGGGAGTTCTTGGATCACAATGTAGAAGAATGAGGTTTTCTTCCTCTTCTTTTTCCTTCTAAAATTTCGAAAATGGGAGAGAGAGAGAGGGAGAGAGAGTGTGTGATGGGAAGTTGGCTTGAAGATTAAGAAACAAGTATGATCATCCCATACTTCTTATGACACTCCATTAATGAATTTACCATGTGGTAATTAAGAGTGACACTTGTCAAATCCCCATGGTAGATCTTGAAGAGTATAATTTATTTTGCCAGTTTGGGATCAAATCAGATAAAGGTTCGGAGGATTATAACTTAATTCGGGAAAATTCTAACACCAAAATTATTCTAAAAATAATCCCGTCATTAACCGCTAAAATTGAGAATTTTTCGGTATCTCGCGAATTATAGGTACGAAGATCCGTAACAATTTCACCCTTACAGTCCGTTTAAATTTTCACTTGAACTAAATAGAAAGTTCAGGCTTAACCGTATCATACTTAATAATCCATCTTCTAGGAAAGATTCGAACTGTATATGCATTCTTTAAAATTTTACGGTTCGTGACCGGTACGTAGATCGCAGCTTTTTAATAATTAGTCTCACTTAAAAAAAATCATTCTGAAGTACCGAGAGATCATCTCATAAATGTCATAGCCTAAAAAAAATATTTTTCGAACCATAAACTTATCGGAATAGACGAGGGGTTACAAAAAGATTAAAAAAAATGACGAAACCAATTTACCCTTGCCTAAAATGAAGTTTCGTCAAAAAAGGTACCGAAAGAACCAAAAGTATCCAACATTTAATAGATTGAGTTTTTTTTTTTTTTTTTTTTGGCAAAAATGATAGTCTGGAACTAAACGTGAAATTAGGACAAAAAGACAATGGATTTCTGTTGGAATTAATTCTTCTCAAAAATAGTATTCTCGTGAAAGATCTATTCAATTGCAAAAGAAAAACGTAATCCAAATTAAAATTATAATGCAAATTGTTATATACTTTAGACGGCAGTTTTCACTTGGAACCGCCTTATAATGTATGTATTTAATTTATAAAATTATTATATACGACGGTTCTATCTCGGAATCGATATATATATATATATGTTTTAGACGATGGTACCAAGCAGAAATCGCCGTATAAAGTATATGTAGACAACGGTTTCAAGCGGAAATCGCCGTATAAAGTATATGTATTTCTTAATTAATACTTTATACAGCGTAAACATTTATGATTATACGACGGCTGTTTAACCGCCTTATATAGTTAACATACACGGCGGTTCCCAAAATCGCTGTAGAACGTATTTATTTACAACGTCAGTCATTTACATGGTACTTCAAAAATTGACGTGTATGTGTAAAAAAATGGTTGTAGTAAGCTATGATATGTAGTAGGGCGAATTTCAAAGTTATTTGCATCCTCAAAACATCTGTAATCTAATGCCACCTGAGATTATGAAAATATAGGGATTGAAAAATTTGACCGGTAACAATTGTTTTTAAAATTTTGAAAAAATTGATAAAATTTTAACAAATCCCTCTCTCTATCATAAAAATCCCTAATCATATACCCTGTAAGGGCATTTGATGTCATTTACCAAGAGGGCTAGGTCCGAAATTATGTCAAGAAGTAAGGGTTTTATTGTAATTTGGTAGAGGAGGTGTGATGATATATCTTGAGGCTGCTGTAGCTCTCAAATCCACCACCGTCCACCATTACCAATGTGCAGCAGAAAATAAAGAGAAAGGAAGCGAATTGAACTTCCATGAAAAACACATTGGAAAATACCAAAAACCCTTTAATATAAATATTGAAGAAGAGAGAAGTTAGTCTCTATTTTTTTTTTTGTTGATTTTTCGTTCTTGAATTTGTTCTTTCTTTCTGGCGGTGTAAATTTGGGTTGTCCAATTAATAAGCAAATTGGCTGTGGGAGAAAGAAACTGAAGAAGAAGAAGAAGTAAAAGCAGAAGAGACAAAGGAGCTGATAGCTTAATCTGACAGTAGTAGGGATTGTTTGGTTGAGCAAACATGTCTCAGACCAACTGGGAAGCTGATAAAATGTATGCTTTGTCACTAGAAATTTTTTATTTTTAAAAAAAATCTATATATAGATTATTTCTGTTTCTTTAATCAATTTTTTTAAATGCCAGTTTGTGTAATTTCAGTGGTTCTTGTTAGTCTGGGAGTCTCTGGGTATGTCTAATTGGTTTAGCTATAAGCGTACTGTTATTTTCGCTTCACTTTTAGGGTTTCAAATCAGTCCAGAATTAGTGGTGGATTACTGTGCGGGTGAATACGTATAAAAGTAAAGTTACTGGGTGGCTGAATGGTTTATAGCTTTCTGAATCTAATCTGTTCGTTTGCTTAATTTGTCTGTTCAGTAAAGTTACTGTTGGTTAATTTATCTGTTCAGCTTTTTTTCTTTGTAAAGTAACTATTTTGTTTAAAATTTTGCACTGTAGTTACCTATCCAAGGGAAAACATCATACTGTTGTATTTGGGAAAAAACATCATACTGTTGTATTTGGGACTGGTTTTTGTTGTAAGGTCTTTGGGAGTTGGTGCAGATACCGGATTTATGCTTTGTTTTTGCCAATTTTTGTTTGTTACAGGCTAGATGTTTATATTCATGATTATTTGGTGAAGAGGGATTTAAAGGCCTCTGCTCAGGCTTTTCAAGCTGAAGGGAAAGTTTCATCCGACCCTGTTGGTAAGGTTCTTCTGGAGTTTATGCAAATACATGGAGATCTAGTTTCGTTGGAAGCTTTGTTCATCTTTATTTGTTGCTGTTTCAGCTATTGATGCTCCTGGCGGTTTTCTTTTTGAATGGTGGTCGGTATTTTGGGATATATTCATTGCGCGGACCAATGACAAGCACTCTGATGTTGCTGCATCCTACATTGAGGTTTATTAATTAATAATTGTTTCCTACATTTCCTTTGATGCATGACTTCTGTCCTTCCCGCGTAGTGTAGCCTCTTCTCTCGGTGCTTTTGTAAGGATTGGTTCTATCTTTTAACTACCGGAGATTATTTCTCTTTTTGATTTTATAAAGCACACTGTTGGAAAATTAACTTTAGCTTGTACTCAATAAACTTGGGGTCGCTTGGTTCACGGAATGTCAGATTACATTAGGGAATGTTAGATTGCCAGGAATCTAAGATTCTGGGAATATTAGATTTCTGTGTTTGGTCAAAATTGAGGTATGTATTATAAACCTGTTTGGTTGAGGGGTTATTTTCTAAGTTATAATGGTTATTTTAATTAAACATCATTACCTTATTTTCATGTACTTCAATGAACTTCAAATTTAGGTTACAAACGTTAAAGATAAAACCAAAATGACATGGTTAGAAGATAAACCAATGGTTAAAATGACAAAACGAATGAAAGGGATATGGGAATCTAATATTACCTAAAAGAGGGAAGGTTATCACATTCCCTTCTAAATGGGTAAAACAATATGATGTGGAGGTGAAGTTGTATTCCCTTGGGTAAATGAGATAACTTGAACCAAACATTGAATGTTATATAACCAAGCAAACATAACCTTTGCTATCTTAAATAACTTGAACCAAACACCCTTAAAGCTCTAGTCAAAGTCAAGGGGCCTAATTGCCACAGATAGTGCATATATATGAGTGTGTGTGTGTTAAGAATTCTAGTGTTCCACTATGTTAATTTTGCTTGTTTGATTGATCTATATGATGTTTATATCTGTTTGTAGGTATGCTTGTTTGAAATTATGTGTGGGTCGCAGATGGTAGAAACGTCCAGTATAGGGCTCTAGTAGCTCCACTAGATATTAATTAATGTTGAAGTATTGGTGTAGATTCTGTAAATTTTGTTTTTTTTTTTCAAGTTTTAAGCTATACAGGGCAATTTCTATTGAAAACTGTTTAAGGGGCAATGGTATCTAATTGAATCAAATCTGCAACTGCAAAATCTTTTCATTTGCAGTTTTAACTAAGAAAATTCTGAAAGTGCAGACTCAGTTGATGAAAGTAAGGGAGCAGCAGCAGCAACAACAACAGCAACAACAGCAGTCCCAACAACCGCAGCATCCTCAGCAGCAGCAACAACAACAGCAACAGCAACAGCAGCAGCAACAGCAGCAATTACAGATGCAGCAGCTCCTGTTGCAGAGGCAAGCTCAACAACAACAGCAGCAGCAGCAACAGCACCACCAGCAACAACATACACAACAACGGAGAGATGGCAGCAACCTATTGAATGGCACAGCCAATGGGGTTGTAGGAAATGATTCTCTTATTAGGCAGAATCCTGGTGCAAATGCATTGTCTGCAAAAGCGTACGAGGAAAGATTAAAACTACCTGTTCAAAGAGATTCTTCAGATGATGCTACTATGAAGGTAAGAAGTAAAAATTTGTACAAGGGTATGGAGAGAGTTTTTTTTTCCACAACTAATCATATAGCTTATAGTTACAGCAAAGGTTTGGTGAGAATGCAAGCCAGCTGCTGGATTCAAACCATGCATCCATTCTAAAATCTGCAGCCACAACGGCTGGCCAGCCTTCAGGGTATGGTTCTCTAGTGTTCTGCTCCGTTATACCTGATTTGTGTGCCTACAGAGAATTTCCAGGGGTTGTTGATGTGGTATTCTTTTTGTATTTGTATTTGTTTTATGTTTTTTTAATTTATGATTATTAATATTTTTAGGGCTAAAGGTCATATAAGCCTTTGAACTTTTTTGAAAAATGCAATTGAACCCTTGAACTGAAAAAAAGGTTCAAATAGATACGCCTAAACTTGAGAAAATCAATTAGGCCCATTTTATCCCTTTTTACCAGTAACTTTAGGTTGATGCCTTGTCATATACTACCTCCATCCCATAATGGTTGCCATACTTTCCTTTTTAGTCCATCCCAAAACAATACAACCATTCCAATTTAAACACCACTAACATTTTATTTTTCCAAGTTATGCTTTACTGGCCACTAAGTAAGGTCGCATTAGAGCACTGCTTCAAAGCCGGTGTTTGCATTAGGGCTAGCTTCAAAGCCGGTGTTTGCATTAGGGCTATTATAGCTAGAACACTACTTTAAAAGTCTACCAATGCTCTTAAAACAAACCCAAATGA
This sequence comes from Ipomoea triloba, assembly GCF_003576645.1. Lineage (NCBI taxonomy): Eukaryota > Viridiplantae > Streptophyta > Magnoliopsida > Solanales > Convolvulaceae > Ipomoea > Ipomoea triloba. The sequence continues at coordinate 10,573,619 of NC_044916.1, read as the reverse complement.
GAATAGAGAAGTCCATCTCCTAGAAACAAAACAAAAAAGAGAGAAAAGAAAATCCCAAAAACAAAGGAAAAAAGGAATATTAAATCCAAAGGACCGTCTACCAGCCCAAAAATTGCCTCAAAGCCCATCAGATCAAGCCCCATAGCCCAATGATTCAGCAAATCAGCCAAATCTCCCTACGAAATCAGAAACTGCAGCCCAAGCAGCTCCAGAACCCTTTAAACTTTTCACCTGTTGGGACCCATTTGATTGTACTCCTAAGGCCATCCCCATTAGTGATATTGGGTCTGATTTTGGAATAGTAAAAACTAAATGTTGGGTTTTTAACAAATGTGGAGGTGGTTTTTAAAGGTATTTTTCTCCTGCAAATATGGAGATTTTGGAAGGTTGTGTGGGGCCCACTGTGAGCGTGAGGCGCAGTTCTCGTGCCCACCCTGGGCGCGTAAATATATATATATATATATTCAGTTTTTTATTTTGTTTTTTTTTTTTCCTTTCTTTTTTATCCTCCACTCTCATTTTATCTTTCCTAATCACACTTGCAAAATCTCCTCAAAAACTGATCACTATTGAGGAAGCCCTGATGCAACCTCTTTTAGGTAAAATTGGAAAAAAAAAGTAACATCTCACTTATTTCTTTAAAAATCACACCAAGCACAACTAATCCAACTTTTATGGGACGAGTGGATTATATACTTTTTTGAGTTGATATTTATTTTAATGCTGATGTGGATGCCATGTCTGTTAGTATTGTTATGGTTATTATTATTATTGTTATTTATTTATTCTATAGTCTTGTATTTGTGGTTGTAACTTAGTCTACGTTACTAGTCCTGTAGAATAGGAGAGGTTAGTGTCTTTTACTCAAATAGGACTCTCACTTTGTGTAATCTGTTGTTGAATGAACGTGATTCCTACTCTAATCATGTCATATTATTTGTTTAAACTTGATGTTTATTTGTCATTTTTGTTGTTGTTATTATTATTATTATTATTATTTAATTCTTTGTTTTCTTTTTCATAATTTTTTTCTTCCTTCGTCCACGTAACTATAGCAATTATTGAAAATTTCCGGCAACAAATCCAATTTCACCAATCAAACAATGGCAGTCTTAACTTGGAAGAGGATGACTTGAATCTTTAGATTTACCATCTTCCCGATCAAAGATTAGAGTCATCATTTTCCAAACCATCTTCATCCGATATGGACGATGACAAAGATGAAACTCGTCTCTTCTTCTGATCTGGAAGAAGACAGCTCTTGGTTTGTACTAAGCTATGAACTATGATAAAAACTGAAGAAGGGATGGGCAACCAAAGAAGGGATGAAAGAGGAGTGGATTACTGGAATGACCTATTATTGTTATTGTTGTTGTTATTATGTTGTACACTCCAACACTTGGATGCCTGTGTGTATGACACAATAGCAATTACTGGTCACAATCAGTTCTATATAGGTTGTATGGGCAACTTGTTGATTATGGGTCAAAAGGGCTTATTATTATTATTTCAAGTTTGAGTGTCTATTTAAAGCCTTAAAATTTTTTTATTTGACCCTTATCCCATATTTATATATAATTGTTGAAGTTGGATATAAAAGTGGAGAAGTAAAAGCTTGCACCTTCCTTTTTTGTAAACACTGGAGGAAAATATTTTCACATGTAGAATATTTCTGATCATTTCTATGTATTGTAACTTATGCTGTGCTTTATTTTGTTGTACTTTGTATTGTATAATTACACTGGTGTGTCTTCTGAAATTAATCCTTTGTATAGCTTTTTCTTTATGACTATTCAGTTACATTTTACTAATTTGCTTTTAGGCACTGTTTAATGATTTTATCTGAATGATATAATAGATAAAGACTTTTTCTTCTCTCAGACAACTGCTGCAGGGTGCAGCTGGTGGCATGTCCCCCCAAGTTCAGGCTCGAAACCAGCAACTTCCAGGCTCTACACCAGTTAGTATTCTCCATGCATTTGTTTTTTCTTTCTCAGTGAGGATTGCTTATTTTTCATCACATAGGGGATTTTTACTTAATACTATTTCAATTGTGTTTGCATATCCAGGACATAAAGACAGAAATGAATCCTATCCTGAACCCCCGAGCGGCTGCACCTGAAGGATCACTGATTGGAATATCTGGTAGTCTTGGCTGTATCCAGTTCCCTTTTTCCTTTAATTATTTAATAAAAAAGTATTTTACTATTATATTCACCAAGAATTGCTGAATCTATGTTCTGTATAAATGGTTTAAATGGGACATAATGGCCCTACGCCTCTACTTATGAATGTGTTGATCTGTGAGTACTGCTGTAACTTGTCTATGCTTTAGGTTCTAATCAAGGGAGCAACAATTTGACACTGAAGGGATGGCCCTTGACAGTAAGTCTCTAAGATCTAAGATGCATGTATTCTGTCTTCCGAATTTTAAAGTATTTTGGTGTACTTGCAGATCTAATCTGTGGTAGTTCAAATGTACATCATCATCTTTGGGCATGTCTTTAAGTTTTTTGAATCCAGTGATGTTGGCTTCTTTGCTATTTGTAGTTTTCAGCTGTTTGTACTGTAAATCTAACATTTGGGGTATTGCTTTATTTTATTTACATTTTTACTTATTTTTATATTTTAGTTTTTATTTGACCAAGATAGTATTTACTTGAGGATAGTCTTGATAAGGTGGATTATAAGTAGGTATCATCTTGGATATTATGAAAGAGTTGGTGATAAGTGAAATTATTTTGTAATTTTCTTTGAACTATTTGAGTGGATTGGGGCACATTTTTATGTTTTTTTACTTAGTTTTTATTTTGATTTTTCTTGTTTTTGTAAGACATTCATTTGCTAGCAGAATAGAAGGACAAGTTAGGTTTTTGCTAATTCTTTTCCTACAGGCCAACTAGTTGGTGGAGTAATTGTTTTCTCTGCCAGCAATGCCCAATTACTTGTGTATTAAGGTCATTAGCCTGAAAGCCTGCAGAACACAACTGCCCAATTACTTGTGTTTTGGAGATTGGCACATATGAATTTGGTTTTGACAAATTACTCTGTTAATAGTGTTTTTTCCTGCTCACATAGAAAATATGAAATTCTTTCGGTGGGAATGTGGGATTTGCCGATGGAGAACTTTTACCTCTATTTGATGTACCCAATGAGTTCATAGAAAAGATTTCCAATGTTTTTGATTGTTCATTGAGGAGTGAATTCTTTACATAATGAAAAACTAATGGTAAAATTTCTTTCCAAATTTTCATTGATGACAAAAGTTGTATTCATTTATCACCGTATTCATTTATCAAAATATAGAAAATCTGTGAGTTCTGATGGAAATATAGACATCCAACATGGGAAATTTAAAAGTCTGGATGCAATTGTTAATATTAATGAAAAGACCTCTTGTTACCAAGATGTGCAATGTACTTTTAAATGATATTAAGCCTTAGAATTTAGAAAATTTAATGTATAAGCCCCTCATTTTTGTCTTTTTTAGCAATTGCTGTCTGCTAGTTAGTCTCTTATTACTCTGTCTCTCTGTTTGTGTTGTCACTTGTCAGTCTCTGAATTTCATTATAGAGTGAGTTTATTACTCTATTATTGTGCCCCTTTTTGAGACCTTTTGGCTTGTATATCTTTTTTTTTTTTTGTTTGTTTTGTTTTTTGTTTTGTTTTGTTTTTTTGGGCTTGTTTATTCCATTTTATATGTATCATTTCTGCCCTCACTTGCTTCTGATGCTTATTCCTTTTTCTGGTGCTTGGATCAGCTCCGCTCTGGGATTCTCCAGCAACAAAAGTCATTCATGCAGGGCCCTCAGCAATTTCACCATCAATTACAAATGCTATCACCTCAGCAACAACAGCTAATGCTAGGACAACAAAATTTGACTTCACCTCCTGCCAATGATATTGAAGCCAGAAGGCTTAGAATGCTTCTCAATAACCGAAATATGACTTTGGGGAAAGACGGCCTCTCAAATCCAGTTGGTGATGTTGTTCAAACTATGGAATCACCTTTGCGGGCTGGTTGTTCTGTGATGCCCCAAAGTGATACAGACATGATAATGAAGGTACCATTCTCTTCTTTCTCCCTTTTTGTCTTCTTTTGCCCTGTGGAGCTCAGTCCCAGAGACTTCCAATCCGAGTTATGGTAGGAATTATCACATTCCTGATTCCCCTTATAATCTAATCTAGTCCCTTAAACAACTGAAACATTTGCTTGTGGTTAGTTAAAGTTGGCACAATTACAACAACAGCAGCAGCATACCAATCCACAACAGCAACTGCAGCTTCAACAACAAACACTTTCTGGTCAGCAACCTCAAAGTTCAAGTAACAGTCTTCAGCAAGATAAAATTATGGGAACTGACAGTGTCACTGGGGACGCGATGATTTCAAATTCCTTTCGTGGAAATGAGGTATCTCTCTATTTTCATTAATTGTTTTGTTTTGTTCTGTTTTGTTTGTTTGTTTTCCAACGTTATTTTTCATAGTAGCAAGAAATTTACTTTATTATAGTTTATTTGTTTGTGTTATTACTTGTAGCATTTATGATTTGGTTCATCATATTAACTGAATATTTCACTGAAATAAGTGTTGAAGCCGAAGACTTTTTAAACAGATAATTGAATGAATAGGTGTTTGATAAACTTTGTATTAAGAATTTAAATCTTGCTTTAAACCAAAAAAGAAAATAGTAGCCATAAAATTAACATCAGTTGATGGTTCAGGTTCAACTCCTGAACCAAAAATGCCAGGGTCAGATATCATATCATTGAGAATTTGTGATGGTACAATTTACAGCCTGTGAGAAGAGAAAGGGATTCATCATCAGCAAAAATTGGACTTGATTTATTATATGAACCCTGTTTAGATTTCTTTACCTTTCGTGCTTCAGATATTTTATCTCCATTTTATTTGCATCAATGCAAAGCTTACATTTTTTAACATATTTCTAAACTGATCTTTCTCATATTTCAAGGGTCCAAAAAGCCAGAACGGGAGAAAGCGAAAGCAGCCTGTGTCATCTTCAGGACCTGCCAATAGCTCAGGAACTGCAAACACAGCTGGACCGTCCCCTAGTTCAGCTCCCTCAACACCATCTACCCAAACACCTGGAGATGTGATGTCTATACCGGCTTTGCAACAAAGTGGAAATTCTTCAAAACCATTGGTGATGTTTGGAACAGATAATAATGGCACTCTTACCTCCTCGTCAAATCAATTGGTAGGCATAGTCTTCGTTTTGTGTTTATAGATGAAATTCTTACTAGTTGCACTAGTTCTCATTTGAACTTTATTTTGGCAGTGGAATGATAAAGATCTTGTGCAGGCTGATATGGATCGATTTGTGGATGATGGTTCTCTTGATGATAATGTTGAGTCTTTCTTATCTCAAGAAGATGTGGAACCTAGAGATACAGTTGGTCGTGGTATGGATGTTGGTAAAGGTAAGTTAGTGGCTACTTAAGGTCTTACTTTTTAACTTTCTCATCATAGGATTTGATTTTTGTTTAGCTCTATCCTGTTATGTTTATTTAGTAGTAAAAAACAATTTAAACATTGTGTGGTTTACTGTTCGTTACTTGTTTATACCATTACACTTTCATCACCATATCATTCTTATGTTGCATACTTGCATTGTTACTGTTGGAAAGACTTTAACAGGTTGAAGATTAAAAACAAACAAATATTCTGTATTGCTTATTTCAATTTTACCTGCCCTGTTATCTGAACTCTGAAGCGTTTGAACAATATCTTTAGCCACATTTTAAAATAAACTTCATTTTTGAGAATCACTTTGCAACTTCTCATGTAGTTTTCTTTAACCACCAAACCTGAAAACTGAAATAGGACAGCTACTGTGGTCAGGTTTATGATGTTAGAGTCATAGAGCGGTTAAGGCTAATTGCAGTGAGCTTTAGGTTTTGTGACTGAAGAATTGAAATTATCCTGTTTTGAGGGTTTTAGTATAGGTCATGGGCGGGAATCTATTTAAAATACTAAAGGGGAAGATAAAGAGATGGGGTTTTCTATAAGTATTTGGGATGAGATTTCAGAATTGTTAGGTAATGAACAAAATAGAAAGGGATTCTAGGGATCGTTGCCAGTATCCTCTAGACATTACACTTTGGTTGACTTGTGAAGTTATGCTGCAAACCTGTGCCAATGCGGTTACTCAATCATTCTTAAAATCTTTTCTGAGTAAAAAAGGACATAAAAACTAAGTTATTTACTTAAAAAGCTTATTCTCAACTCAGATACTCCAATTGCCAAAACAGGACACTTGAAAGTAAACAGTGAATAGCGAATTCTCACAATATTCTGCCATGTACTGGAATTCTAAATATTAGCAATTTACTCTGGAATAGGAATTTCCAGAAAACCAGAAAACCAAACATAGTTGAATTTGTATAAGATGTCAGACAAGACCTCAGTCTGCATTTAACAATTGAATTTAATTTAGAATTATCCATTGGGATGGGTCTGATTTAAAGAGCTTGTAATTTTAGGGTTTGCATTTACGGAAGTGAGCTCTGCTAGAGCAAGTGCCAGTAAAGTTATCTGCTGCCACTTTTCATCAGATGGGAAACTGCTTGCCAGTGGTGGCCATGACAAAAAGGTGAACACTTTCTTGCTTCTAAGTTGCAACTAGAGTAAATACATTGAATGATGATGTACTATTGCATTAACTACTTTTGACTTGAATATGCAGGCTGTATTGTGGTTCACAGATACTTTAAAGCCAAAAACAACACTTGAAGAGCATTCGTCACTTATAACTGATGTTCGTTTCAGCCCAAGCATGGCCCACCTTGCGACATCGTCTTTTGACAAGACTGTAAGGGTTTGGGATGCTGACAATGTAAGCAAAATCGTTATCTTTTAATTCTAATTTTTAATTTTCTTCCCTTCATGCACTTATTAAGATTTTCCTCAATTGGGACAATTGCAGTGTTTTGTACTTTTGCCAAAGATTTCTTGTTGAATACTAATAATCTGGCATGTGTTGCTTTTCTTTAGCCTGGCTACTCGCTCCGTAATTTTAATGGGCATTCTGCTAGCGTAATGTCGGTAGATTTCCATCCCAATAAAGAAGATCTTATATGCTCCTGTGATGGGGATGGCGAGATCAGATACTGGAGTATAAAAAATGGTAGCTGCACAAGAGTGTTCAAGGTATGATGGTTTGTATATGTCATGCATTCCCATTGCTCCCCATCCCTAGCTCCTTTACTCCCATTCCCCGAACAGGTGGGAGCAATTAAATGAAGTTGGTGGTCTCCCGTCCCTCACATGTTATCCCTCACATTTAATATGATGAATTGATCTTATTCTTGTTTTTGAATAGGGTGGCACGGCCCAGGTGAGATTTCAACCTCGTCTTGGTAGGTACCTTGCTGCCGCTGCAGAGAATGTTGTATCAATATTAGATGTGGATACCCAATCATGTAGGCATTCGTTAAAGGTGTGTAACAACAGTTCTCTAGTTTTGTACCTTTTTCTTCTTCTCCCAAAAGGTTGAATCTCCAACCCCAAGGGCCCCCGCACCCTGACCTGATAGAGCATGTAAATCACGGTAACTGCACACAAGGGATCTGCCCACTTTGGGCGTAATCCCACGAGTTTTCTTTTTCTTGAATAGTGTGCCTGATCCATCTGCATCTTGTGTTTTTTAGGGTCATACGAAACCTATTCACTCCGTCTGTTGGGACCCTTCGGGAGAGCTTCTGGCATCTGTTAGCGAGGACTCTGTCAGGGTCTGGACACTAGGATCTGGAAGTGAAGGGAAATGTGTACATCAACTTAGTTCAAACGGCAACAAATTTCACTCTTGTGTTTTCCATCCTACATACTCGTCATTGCTAGTTATCGGGTGTTATCAGGCAAGTGTTTTCAACTTCTTCTGTGACTATTTTCGTTTGGGTAAAGGGGTAATGATAAGTTGATGCTCAAGATTTTTTTTTCTTCCAAGGGTGTGTTACCACCACCACCACCACCACCACCATAGTCTAAACAAAACAATTAAAATGTTTAATTATATAATTCTGCTCATTTTTCGGAAAATGTACCAAACACACCAATACAGTTTTCTAGAATGCAAACAAATATTGAAAATGAAAATGTTTTCTGGAAAATGAGTCGTTTTCCAGAAGTCATTTTCCTGGTTTTTAAACACACCCTAATATGCTGAAAGCATTTGTTGCAGGCTCTGGAGCTGTGGAACATGACCGAGAACAAGACGATGACCATTCCCGCACATGAGGGATTAATCGCGTCTCTGGCTGTATCTACGGCCGCAGGACTCGTCGCTTCGGCTAGTCACGATAAACTCATCAAGCTTTGGAAGTAAACAACATTTGCTCCAGTGATGCATACCCCTTTTATGTTCAGAAATACATCTTTTTCTAGCCCTTTTGTGGGAGGATGAACTGAGGAGTTAGGACTAACCCAGTCCCCTAGTAGGTGTTGCTGTCGTTTATACTCTTCTGTTAACAGCAAAATGTTCTTATAAATTTAAGGTTCTCTTGGATATTGAAACATTACTTGGCCTTTGTATCATTGTCTTTATCAAAATTTTTTTTTCTATTAAAATTTCTTTAAATTAAGATGATTTTATAACTAAACTGGAGAGTTGGAAGTTATTTATACAGTGGAGTGCATTGAGTTAAAATGATTTATTTATAACTCGAGAACTAAACCGGAGAGTTGGAATACATCTATTAATATTTATGGAAGGGAAAATGATACTATTTTTTTTCGAGCAATGATATTTTTATCCAATTCAAGTATTCACATTATTTTTTAAAAATTATTTTAAAAGTCTTGAATTATGTATTTATTTATTTTTTGTTAAACGGGTGTTTAGACCATTAAAACAAGGGCAAAATAGGTATTTTATTTATTTTTTTTCTAACAAATTATGATTTATATGTGAGAATCAGAATAAATGTGAAAAAAGAGAAAATTGTAATTTATGTCCTCATAATCAATGTTACCTTTGAATTATTAGTGGTGTAAATGTTATCTTTTTATTTTTAAAACATGACATATATTGTCTCTCCTTTGAATTATTAATGGTGTAAATGTAGTTACTGGTTGTTTTCTCCATCTGAATACCACAATTTTTTCCTCCCATTCTTCTTTCTTTGTTTGTTCTCCTTTCGCTCACAATAATGTTTCTCCTTTTTTCTATTAGATAAGGAGCAACATATGTCATGTTTTGAAAATTGAGAGGCAATATTTATACTATTAATAATTCATGAGTGAGTTAATAATTGACAAATTTGTGTGTGGTATAAATTACATTTTTTAAACAAATTATTCATTATTATTATAGAATTAAGACAAATACAAATAATTTATTATTGTTAAATTAATGTTTAAGTCTTAATTTTGTTACTAGCAATAAATAAATAAATAAATATAAATATAAATAAATAAATAAATAAATATATATATATATTTTGGTTCAAATGCGGCCGTGCTCTCTCGTGCGGCCGTGCGGTCACACACCACTCAATGTTACGAAATACAGTACTCAATGTTAAGAAACACACCACAATGAAACACAATGAAACACACCACAATGTTAAGAAACACACCACAGTGCATATTTGTGTGGTGTGTTTCTTAACATTGAGTAGTGTATTTCGTAACATTGAGTGGTGTGAATCGCACAGGAGAGCACGACCACACCTGAACATGACCCTATATATATATATATATATATATATATATATATATATATATATATATATATATTTCTATTCATATGTTGCCTGTTGTTCCGGTGCGGTCGTGCGGCCTTATCTTTGACGTCCAATTCGCCTAATCTAATGATGGCAATTGCAGTTCGCACAGGTTAAGTGGAGGACGTTTTAGTAATTTAAGTATCTATATTATGTCAATTGAAATGGTGCATTTTAATACATTGTGTGGTGCATTTTAATACATGTTGTGGTGCGTTTTATTACATATGTTGGTACATTTAACTGTGTTGTGGAATTTTGTGCTTTAGTCTATCCTCTGGTGCATTTTCATACGTAGAATGGTGTGTAACTGTGTTGTGAAATGGTGTGTTTTAATCCATCCTCTTGTGCATTTTAGTACGTAGAATGGTGAAGTGTAATAATGCATGTTTATAATCTGGGATGAGGATTTTAAATAAGTGGAATTGTGTATTTTAACACACGTTGTGGTATATTTTAATAAGTAGAATGATGCATATTTTAACACGTGTTCTAATATGTTTAAATAGTGCATGTTTATAACCTGACATGAGGCACGCTGTGGTGCATTTTAATACGTAGAATGATGCGTTTTATTATTTATATTGATTAATTTTAAGTGAATATATGAATTTGGTTATAGTGTGGAATGATGTGTTTTATCGGTCCTCTGGTGCATTTTAGTACGTAGAATTGTGTGTTTTGTAACATATATATATATATATATATTGCGCGTTGATTTGATGACTATCTAATCTAATGGTTGAAAAAAGGCCGCATGGCCACACCTAATGACTAGTCGCATATGAACACCCCTATATATAGTTTAGGTGTGAGTATAACTTTCCGTGCGATTGTGCGGTTACACACCTTAAGCATTAAAATAACGCACTTTAAGAACACAAACCACACACCTAAAAGCACACAAATCATACACCTTAAGTACACAAACCACATACCTTAAACATTAAAATGACGCACCTTAAGTACACAACCCACGCACCTAAGGGCGGCGTACCTTAAGTTTCAACAACTCACTCAACTTAAGAAGAAAAATCACGCATCTTAAGCTTCAAATTGACGCACCTTAAGTTTTAACAACTACTTACATTAAGCATACAACCCAATCACCTTAAGCACCAAAACCACGCACCTTAAACACAAAATCCACTCACCTTAAGAAGGAAAACCACTCATCTTAAATTTGACCTAGATGCAAAATTACCAAATTGCCACCATATTTTTTTAAATTTTTTTTGTTAATCCTGAACGTTGATTTAAATAAGATCAATGGCTCAAATTTAACCGTCCGGGAACTGAACTTTATATATATATATATATATATATATATATATATATATATATATATTGCATTTATTCTGATTTATATATGCAAGAAATAATTTATTGAAGAAAGAAAACGACTTAAAATACTTATTTTACCCTTATTTTTAACAATTCAAAAGCTCATTTACTAGATAGGAGTAAAAGTGTTACTTTTAAAATAATTGAGGTGATTAACATGAATAATTTAAAAAGAAAAAGTACTATATCATTTTTCTCTAAGGAATTTTGTCAAATTATTAAAATTTTAGTAGAAAAAAATCTTTTGATTTTTCACTCAAACGGAGAAAGGTTTAATTTATATGATTTAAAAGACTTGGTTATTAATCGACTTGTACAACAGTTTTCAAAGAAATTTTTTGAGTTCCCAATCCTTCTTAAGAAGAGCAGGTGAATGAACAACTCTTTCTTCTTAAGAAGAGCAGGTGAATGAACAACTCTTTTAAATATTACTGTATATTTTTAATTAATAATTAGTATTTTCGCCCGTGCGTTGCACGGAATGGATTTGTTATAATATTTAAAGAATATTTGGATCAATATACAATTATATATATTATAACATTGAATATTATATAGCGCAATTGATGAAATTGATTGGATCGATTATGTTTTCTAATGTTTTCCTTTGAATTAGAACAAATAATTGTCCAATTACCAGGGCGTGGATAAATTTTTTTTATTATATATTGAGATAATAAAAATAAAGATGAAATTATAAAAAATTCTAATATTGAACGTATACATTTATTTGATTATAAGATTAGTACAAAAATATTACTCAATTAATTGAATAATATATGACTTGTTTGTCTAAAATTATCTTAAAAAGATCTATAAGTAATATGACTTATATAATTATATTATGACTTATATAATTATATTATTACTAAAATAAATAAGAGAAACTGAGAAATAAATTAATTGTAATTATTATAAAAATAAATTCAACGACCCATGCTTAACTTAATTATCATAATAATTATTAGGCAATTATTATTAGTCAATTACACTAATATATGTGTAATTATACTTTTATACTTTAAGTATATTCATTTTCCCCATATTGCATTTAGTTTTATCTTCCTCCTCCATATTTGAAAGAATTAATTTTGATTATTATAAAAATCTAACAACCCATGTTCAATTAATTTTTTTAAAGTTTAAATAACTTAGAGTTTTCAAAATGAAAGTATAATTAACTATTAAAGTTTTTAAATAATTTTCAGTCAATTAGTAATATCCTTTTCTTTTCCCGATAAATGATTTTACTTTTATTAATAGTGTTGATACGTGAGTATACATATTATCAATTCAAAGATATTAGTTAATTCCTATTTTACATTTTCTTAACAAATAAGCTTTATTAATTATTTGACCAATAAAATATTTCATTAATTGACTACAAAAGTTTAGGCGGGGAATGAAATAGGAGGATTTTACTTTTATATATAGTATAGAATATAGATTACGATCTTTATATATTTTAAATCAATTAGTAATATCATTTTTCTCGGAATAATGGTCAAATAAACCACTGAACTACACACAAAACTGCAATTAGGCCATCGAACTCAAAAAGAATGCAATTGGATTCCTGAACTATATAAACTCATGCAATTAAGTACAAATTGACATGTTTTTTTTTAAAAAAAGTCCAAATTGACCTGTTTACCTACAATTGTGATGACATGGTGGTTACTAATTTTAAAATAAACTTTTTAAATAATTTTAATTAAAATAATTAAATAATAATAATAATAATAATAATAAAATTTTTTTAAAAAAAAAACAGACGTCTCCGGCAGTTCTTCTATTTTTTTTTAATTTTTTTTTAATTATTAGTGTCGATTGTTATGTGTAAATTAATATCAGGCAACCTTATCTAGGAAAAATGAAAAGAATTACGTAGTAATATTTACCTAATTTTCGTTCCATTTTTAATTGATGATGTAGAATATTATTATTGAAATATTTCCGTTTCATTTTTAATTTCCGTTCCTTTTTTAATTTATCTTTAATATTGTTTATAATATGCCTTTATTATTTATGATGTAGAATGTTTTCCTTTTTTAATTAAATTGCAATGATATGACCATTTCCTTTTTCATTTTAGTTAATTATGGATATTTTTTTTATTTACAGTCAATTATTAATATTCATTTCCTTTTATATATTCAATCAATTAGTAACAGATTCATTTTTAGTCGATTTTTTTTTTGATTTTCAGTTAATTAGTCAATTAGAATAATAGATCCACTGGTATTTTTACCTAATTTCTGTTCTATTTTTAATTAATGATGTAGAATATTATTATTGAAATATTTTCATTCTATTTTTAATTTACCTTTACTATTGTTTAAAATTTAAAATATGCCTTTACTATTCTTATGTTTTTATATATAGTATAGATTAATATTATGCTAATTATGACGTCCATGTATTATGAATAAGTATGGTAATTAAGGAGTATATATTATAATTAAAAAATAATGTATATTTTAATTTCGTTTAATTATGGACGTAATATGTGTATGTTTAATTTTCTTTAATTTTATCCGTAATATATATGTATATGTTTAATTTTCTTTAATTATGTCCGTAATATGTGTACCATTAATTTCTTGAATTGATTAGATAAAATTACGGCAAGTATAAAAAACCGTTTAATAAAAGTATAATGTTTGAACTAATTTCTCAATGACCATAATTATTAAGATTTTATTCCAAAGTAACCATTAGCATAATTTTATATGTGCAATAATCTGTGAATTGAAATAATTTACATAATTATATGGACGTAATAATATGTGAATTAGCATAATAATACGTGAATTGAAATAATTATCATAATTTTGTTAATCTCCTCTAATTATGGATGTAATATGTGTATTATCAATTTCGTTAACTGATTTGATAAAATTTATATTACGAACAACAATATTAATTCATTAGTTGTCATAATTTTTAAGATTTTATTCAAAAGTAATCAAATGAAATGCACGGGTAATTGACATTATCTGAAGTAAAAATATATAAAATTATCGTAAGAATGAAATCTCTATGTTTAATGACCATAATAAATTTAGATGTTAAATATAGTGTAATTACCACGGATTATTTAGATGGTAATAGTATATGGTAATTACCTATATAGATTAGCATATTAAACGGATTAACATATGGAACAATGTTATAAAAAAGGAAGGAAGCCTTTTAGATAAAATATATTAGGAATAATATCAATTAAATAAAATATCATAGGAATTTCTCAATTCTATATTTATAATTACCTTTATAAACAGATTTAATAGGAAAATTTAGTTACAAACTTATATTAAGAGTTATGGATTATTATTATATTATTATTATTATTATTATTAGGAAAATTATATTAAGAATTTTAGATTATTATTACTACGGAGTATTATAATAATAATAATATTATTATTATTATTATTATTATTATATTAACATAATAGATTTTAAATCGAGGCTACAAAATTTAATATTATTATTTCATTTATTCAAGTATAGTAATCAACATTTTTTAACTAATAAGTGTGAATTAGTATTTTGCAATTAATGATAAAGATTAATAATAATTGGAATCAACAATCAATGATACAATGACCCATGTTTAGCTTCCAATGCACCATTTTTTNATGGTGGTTACTAATTTTAAAATAAACTTTTTAAATAATTTTAATTAAAATAATTAAATAATAATAATAATAATAATAATAAAATTTTTTTAAAAAAAAAACAGACGTCTCCGGCAGTTCTTCTATTTTTTTTTAATTTTTTTTTAATTATTAGTGTCGATTGTTATGTGTAAATTAATATCAGGCAACCTTATCTAGGAAAAATGAAAAGAATTACGTAGTAATATTTACCTAATTTTCGTTCCATTTTTAATTGATGATGTAGAATATTATTATTGAAATATTTCCGTTTCATTTTTAATTTCCGTTCCTTTTTTAATTTATCTTTAATATTGTTTATAATATGCCTTTATTATTTATGATGTAGAATGTTTTCCTTTTTTAATTAAATTGCAATGATATGACCATTTCCTTTTTCATTTTAGTTAATTATGGATATTTTTTTTATTTACAGTCAATTATTAATATTCATTTCCTTTTATATATTCAATCAATTAGTAACAGATTCATTTTTAGTCGATTTTTTTTTTGATTTTCAGTTAATTAGTCAATTAGAATAATAGATCCACTGGTATTTTTACCTAATTTCTGTTCTATTTTTAATTAATGATGTAGAATATTATTATTGAAATATTTTCATTCTATTTTTAATTTACCTTTACTATTGTTTAAAATTTAAAATATGCCTTTACTATTCTTATGTTTTTATATATAGTATAGATTAATATTATGCTAATTATGACGTCCATGTATTATGAATAAGTATGGTAATTAAGGAGTATATATTATAATTAAAAAATAATGTATATTTTAATTTCGTTTAATTATGGACGTAATATGTGTATGTTTAATTTTCTTTAATTTTATCCGTAATATATATGTATATGTTTAATTTTCTTTAATTATGTCCGTAATATGTGTACCATTAATTTCTTGAATTGATTAGATAAAATTACGGCAAGTATAAAAAACCGTTTAATAAAAGTATAATGTTTGAACTAATTTCTCAATGACCATAATTATTAAGATTTTATTCCAAAGTAACCATTAGCATAATTTTATATGTGCAATAATCTGTGAATTGAAATAATTTACATAATTATATGGACGTAATAATATGTGAATTAGCATAATAATACGTGAATTGAAATAATTATCATAATTTTGTTAATCTCCTCTAATTATGGATGTAATATGTGTATTATCAATTTCGTTAACTGATTTGATAAAATTTATATTACGAACAACAATATTAATTCATTAGTTGTCATAATTTTTAAGATTTTATTCAAAAGTAATCAAATGAAATGCACGGGTAATTGACATTATCTGAAGTAAAAATATATAAAATTATCGTAAGAATGAAATCTCTATGTTTAATGACCATAATAAATTTAGATGTTAAATATAGTGTAATTACCACGGATTATTTAGATGGTAATAGTATATGGTAATTACCTATATAGATTAGCATATTAAACGGATTAACATATGGAACAATGTTATAAAAAAGGAAGGAAGCCTTTTAGATAAAATATATTAGGAATAATATCAATTAAATAAAATATCATAGGAATTTCTCAATTCTATATTTATAATTACCTTTATAAACAGATTTAATAGGAAAATTTAGTTACAAACTTATATTAAGAGTTATGGATTATTATTATATTATTATTATTATTATTATTAGGAAAATTATATTAAGAATTTTAGATTATTATTACTACGGAGTATTATAATAATAATAATATTATTATTATTATTATTATTATTATATTAACATAATAGATTTTAAATCGAGGCTACAAAATTTAATATTATTATTTCATTTATTCAAGTATAGTAATCAACATTTTTTAACTAATAAGTGTGAATTAGTATTTTGCAATTAATGATAAAGATTAATAATAATTGGAATCAACAATCAATGATACAATGACCCATGTTTAGCTTCCAATGCACCATTTTTTTTTTATAAAATGAAGAATTGGAATGGTAAAACGAACAATTGGAATGAATAATTGAGGATTTATTCAAGTATAGTAACCACCATTTTTACCAAATTACATAAGCATCCGTAATGGGGAAGATCAAGATTGCAAATTCTACAACATATAGATGAGCATCCGTAGATTGCTAGTTATTTTGCACAGTACAACTAAAAAGATGGATAGTTAAATAAGGTATTATCATTCAAAATCTTGTAATACAAAGTTACAATAAAATGTTTTTCCATTAGAAATTACCAATCAAAGTAATGTGATTAAAATATATAATTATAGAAAACATTTGATTGTTCACTAAAATCACTCTGAAAATTGTANTTTAATTATGGACGTAATATGTGTATGTTTAATTTTCTTTAATTTTATCCGTAATATATATGTATATGTTTAATTTTCTTTAATTATGTCCGTAATATGTGTACCATTAATTTCTTGAATTGATTAGATAAAATTACGGCAAGTATAAAAAACCGTTTAATAAAAGTATAATGTTTGAACTAATTTCTCAATGACCATAATTATTAAGATTTTATTCCAAAGTAACCATTAGCATAATTTTATATGTGCAATAATCTGTGAATTGAAATAATTTACATAATTATATGGACGTAATAATATGTGAATTAGCATAATAATACGTGAATTGAAATAATTATCATAATTTTGTTAATCTCCTCTAATTATGGATGTAATATGTGTATTATCAATTTCGTTAACTGATTTGATAAAATTTATATTACGAACAACAATATTAATTCATTAGTTGTCATAATTTTTAAGATTTTATTCAAAAGTAATCAAATGAAATGCACGGGTAATTGACATTATCTGAAGTAAAAATATATAAAATTATCGTAAGAATGAAATCTCTATGTTTAATGACCATAATAAATTTAGATGTTAAATATAGTGTAATTACCACGGATTATTTAGATGGTAATAGTATATGGTAATTACCTATATAGATTAGCATATTAAACGGATTAACATATGGAACAATGTTATAAAAAAGGAAGGAAGCCTTTTAGATAAAATATATTAGGAATAATATCAATTAAATAAAATATCATAGGAATTTCTCAATTCTATATTTATAATTACCTTTATAAACAGATTTAATAGGAAAATTTAGTTACAAACTTATATTAAGAGTTATGGATTATTATTATATTATTATTATTATTATTATTAGGAAAATTATATTAAGAATTTTAGATTATTATTACTACGGAGTATTATAATAATAATAATATTATTATTATTATTATTATTATTATATTAACATAATAGATTTTAAATCGAGGCTACAAAATTTAATATTATTATTTCATTTATTCAAGTATAGTAATCAACATTTTTTAACTAATAAGTGTGAATTAGTATTTTGCAATTAATGATAAAGATTAATAATAATTGGAATCAACAATCAATGATACAATGACCCATGTTTAGCTTCCAATGCACCATTTTTTTTTTATAAAATGAAGAATTGGAATGGTAAAACGAACAATTGGAATGAATAATTGAGGATTTATTCAAGTATAGTAACCACCATTTTTACCAAATTACATAAGCATCCGTAATGGGGAAGATCAAGATTGCAAATTCTACAACATATAGATGAGCATCCGTAGATTGCTAGTTATTTTGCACAGTACAACTAAAAAGATGGATAGTTAAATAAGGTATTATCATTCAAAATCTTGTAATACAAAGTTACAATAAAATGTTTTTCCATTAGAAATTACCAATCAAAGTAATGTGATTAAAATATATAATTATAGAAAACATTTGATTGTTCACTACAATCACTCTGAAAATTGTAATTTTACATANAATGTAGTATTTGTTCATGACTACTTTTTGATTCAAACCCATGACTTTTCATATGAAAAAATCACTTCGTGCCACTAGAACGCAATGCCATTGACCAAGTGATATCAACATTATTTAAAAGTATCAATTAAATTTAATATTCAATTATTTTTTAGTTCAACAATATCCTAATTAAATATTCTTACAATCTTACACCAAAACCATCCAAATCTTATCGAATAAAACATTAAAACCTATTAATACAATCTTAACCAACAAAACAGCACATTCCCTTAATATGCATATATATATATATATATAGAGTAATTTTACATCTACTCCCAATTCACACCCCTATTTTTTAATCCATATGAGTTGACATGTTTTGCTTGCTCAATTTAAGGGGGCATGATGTTTATTCATTTTTTTTTTCTTCTTCTTCCCCAATCAAATTTAAACACAAGTGGGAGTAAAATTTGAAAGTATGATTTCCGGAGTACATCTAGGCTATGTTTGGCAAACCTAGCTGAAAAGGTAGCTGAAAGCTGAAAAGCTATAAGCTAGGAGCTAAAATCTAAAGAGCTATTAAGCTAGCTGTTATGTTTAAAAGTGTTTGGTAAAATTAACTTTTTGATAAGCTGGTAAATATAAAAAGACTAAAAATGACATTTTTATAAAATTTAAATAGTTTTAAATTTAAATAGGTTTGTTTACATATTAAAATATAAAATAATGAAACCAATATATTTTAATAAAATATAAAGTAAAAACATATATTTAAAAATATATAAAGTAAAACAAAATGTTTATAGTTCATACAAAAATTAATGCTCAAAGGCACAAATGTCAATACAACCAAACATATTTAAGAAAAGAAGCTAAAAGGGTTGTAATTGAAAGGGGTAAATGATGTTATTTATTTAAAATAATAAGGATAAAGATGGAAAAAAGTTAGGAAGCTACTAGGTTATTTTTGAAAAGCTACCTAAGGTACCGTTTCAAAATAAGCTATTATTTTAAGCCACTAGCTTATTTTGCGAGCATTATCAAACAGAGCATCTTATTAGTAGCTTAAAATAAGCTCTACCAAACACAGTCCTAGTATTTTTTTATATATCTATGGCAAATTTTATTGTGAACCATGGTCCATGTAGCAGGGTAAATTATTGTGTGGATTGTGGTCTACACAGTTTTATGGACCACAGTTTTAAAAGACATTGTAAATTTTATGAATTAGAATAATGTATTTTATGAGTTAGAATAATGTACTTTATGTGTTAGAATAATGTACATTATGTGTTAGAATAATAATTTTTTGTGGTAAGATAATGTAGTTTATGAGTTAGAATAATGTACATCATGCTTTAGAATAGTATGCATAATGAGTTATTATAATTTAAGTTGTAGCGAGTCGAGTGAAAGAAAAAATACGCAAAACGACGTCATTTTTTTACCGTGGTCCACACAACTATGTAGTACTGTCATAGCGGGTCGGCCCGCCCAACCGCGGGCCTAATTTTTGGTGGGTTGTTGCGGGCCAGCCCGCCAGGCCCGCGGGCCAGTATTCACGCAACCCTAATCCGCCCAGCGCTAGTTGGCGGGCCTCTTTTTATTTATTTATTTTTTATTTTGTGAAATTAACTAATTAACAAATAGCTTAAATTATAATTCAAAACAATTAACAAATAGCTTAAATATAATTCAAGCCATTAACAATAGTTTAATTAACAAATAGCTACTGTCCAGTATAGAACACTGTCTAAGTATCTAGCAATATACTAACCATTAAATCATTAACAAATAACTTAATTAGTTTTCAAAAAAAAAACAACAAATAACTTAAATATAATTCAAGCAATTAACAATAGTTTAACTATAATTCAAGCAATCAATAATAGTTTAATTAACAATAAAAAAATACAGTGTTTAAAAAAAAAAAATACAGTGTAATTAACAATTAAAAAAATACAAAACTGTAATTAAATAACAATGTAATTAACAATTAAGTTATGGCCTGCTGTCTGCTGTGTGGCGCTGTGCTGTGCGAACTGCGAACTTAGGTTTAGGAATTAGGATTTTAGCCTTTACGGGTGGGAGTCTGGGCGAATTGGGGGTAAATAACTAAATAATTTATAATGTTATAATGATTGTTTAATTATATTATATATATATATTTTATTTTTTTAAAAAGTGGCTTGGCCCGCACGGGCTAAGCTCGCGGGTTGCGGGCCTTAGCGGGTTGCCTTTTTCGTAGCCTTAACCTGCCCCACCGCAAGGCGGGTGCGGGCCAACCCACGGGTTTCGACCCCACTTTGACAGTACTAGTGTTTGGTAACGCGTAAAATGACTTTCGGAAAACGTTTTTCGAGTTTTTGGTGTTTGACAACGTCCGGAAAATGTGGTCAACGAAAAATGTTTTCCGTTGACCAAGGAAAATCAGTTCATTTTTCCGGAAAATGACTTACGAGATTTTTTTCAGTAAGTCATTTTTCGGAATCGCCAAAATGGTCGTTTCGCATGTTCTCGGCCAAAATCAAGCCATATCACCCATGAGCGTGGACCAAGGAGGTGGGGAAACCGCCAGAAACCCATAGTTTCCGGCTAAGTTTTATTTTTATTTTTATTTTTATAATTCTATTTTTTAATAAATAACATTATTTTAATATTATTATAATTTTTTATATTTTAAATAAAATAGTTACAATGTTTAATTATACAATTCTACCCATTTTCCAAAAAATGAACCAAACACACAAAGAAAGTTTTCCATAATACATTCAAACACAGGAAATGAAACTGTTTTCCAAAAAATGATTTAGAAAACATTTTTCAGAAGTAATTCGGGATGTTGCGAATGTGGGTGCAGTCATGCAGTTAGCACTTAGCACTTAGCACCCTTTAATGGTTCTGGTAGCCTCATCTACATTTTATGCCCTTTAATTTGCAGTTAATTATTTGCTACCCAAAAACTTTTCTCTGTTACAACTTACAAGTTGACTAATTCATATCCAAGAAGTGGAAACAAAGTGTTAAAGTATCAGACATTCAAAACTATATTGAGTCCCTAACTTTTAAAAATTAATAATTAAAATAATTTTAATTAATCAAGAGAACGACAATTACTCATCTATCTTAGCTTAAGCAAAAATACTCTTCATCATATTCGAGAAATGTTTTTCGAGTAAAATTTTCTAAAGACATTTTCTACTAAAATGGGTCTTTTTTTTTTTTTTTTTTTTGACTAGATCAGAATAAGATTTCTAAAGACATTTTCTACTAAAATGGGTCATTTTTCTTTTGACTAGATCAGAATAAGTATTTTATATTGACTTAACTTTTCATTAATTAAATTAAAAGCCAAACACAGAAAAATCTTGAAAATGCATTATAGTTTGAATCATTTAAAAAAAAAAAGTATGAACTTTTTGCCAAAAAATCTCACCCTTCTCACGTAAAATGACCACACATATTTATTAATAGAGGAGAAAATGGACATTAGTGGAAAAAAAATTATTTATTCATTTTTTTGAAAATAAATTATTTATTCATTAATCACACATATTTATTAATCTCTAATTTAAATAAAATATCGAATGTATTTTAATAATAAATTTAATAACCATAATGATACCAAGTGTTAATTATATTTACTTAATTTTTATTTTTGTATTATATCTTTTGGTACAGTTTCAAGTCTATGAAAATTGTACAAAATTATCAAAATCGCTTATGAAAAATCACTATAAATACAGTATTGTTTCAATTCTATGAAAATTTTACAAAGTTACCAAAATAACTTACGAAAATCACTATAAATACATTATTGTTTCAATTCTATGAAAATTTTACAAAGCTACCAAAATCACTATAAATACAGATACAGTTTCAATTCTATGAAATTTTAAAAAGTTACCAAAATCACTTATGAAAGTCACTATAAATACGGATAAGGTTGTATTTATAGTGATTTTCATAAACCATTTTGGTAATTTTGTAAAATTTTTCTAGAATTGAAACCTTATCCGTATTTATAGTAATTTTCATAAGTGATTTTGGTAATTTTTTAAAATTTTCATAGAATTGAACCGTATCTGTATTTATAGTGATTTTCATAAACGATTTTGGCAACTTTGTAAAATTATCATAGAATTGAAACCGTATCTATATTTATAGTGATTTTCATAAGCGATTTTGGTAAGTTTGTAAAATTTTCATAGAATTGAAACCGTATTAAAAGTGATTTTCATAAGTGATTTTGGTAATTTTGTAAAATTTTCATAGAATTGAAATCGTATCTGTACCGTTTGGCGTAGTGGTTCAGCACCTCGTCCCTTAAGCATGAGGACCCATGTGAATGAAGCAAACCATGTAACCAGTCCCCTATCACTAAGTGTGCTGACCGTTGGGACGGGAGGAGGGTTGAGCCGGGTGTGTCTTTAATTTGTTTTATTTTTATCCGAACCCCTCTCTCTTAGTTGGCACCTTAAAAACCAATAAAACCCAAAAAAAAAAAAAAATGCGCCCAGCCGGGTGTGCAAATTTGTTTTATTTTTATTTCATTTTTTTCTTTTCTCTTTTTATCTGATCCCCTCTCTCCTAGTTGGCACATTAAAAACCAATAAAAAAACACCACATTTGAGAATGCTTGAACTCATGCGGGTTTGGAAAGTCTTTAGAAATTACCCTAGACTGCCCTAGAGACATGCATCACTTAAAATCCATACTAAAGCTCTGATAAACATCAACCCATCTAAAATCTACCCTTCATTTGAGATTAAGCTATAGAAGCCCTTCAACTTTTTTTTGAAGAACATGTGGTTTGAGTCTGAAAGTCCTGCAATAAGAGAGCATTGAAGTGGAGAACCAGACTGTTACGTACAGAGATTTTTTACCCATTTACGTTGATATAGAATCGTAATATGATATTTTGAACTTCAAAATAAAAATTAAATTTCTGCTTTTACAATAGTAAATAAATATTCGATCTCTGCTTTTTGGTAATGTTTTAAAACGGTTTCAATTCTATGGTACCGAAATTACGGATGATAATCACTATAAATATAAACATCAAATTGTGTATCAAAACAATAAAATATATAGAGAGAGAGAGTTGCTAAGAAGGCAAAATGGTTTCAGAAACAGCAAAACTTCAAATTTGTTGCTTGTTTTTGGGTTTCCTCATGCTTCCGTTGCTTTCCCATTGTAGTACAACATTTGTGTACCAGGGGCCTTGTTCCGATCCAAAATATAAAGATTGTAATCAATTTTGTGTGAACCACAGTTTCCCAGATGGTGGCAAATGTACGCAACTTGATCCTGAATCTCCCCTCAACTGCTATTGCACGGCACGCTGATTTGTTTTGTTTCTCTCATCTTCAACAAATGGTGCAAAACTTTGAGCTCAATGGTTTGATATTTTTTGTCATTTTGAAAGTATTTTTAGGTGGTTTTGATGTTCATGCATGTTTTATGAATGTTATATTGGAAATCACCATTATGCAATAATAAAAGTTGTCCTCTTCTGACAAATTATGTCATCTATATTTTTTTTTAGACTACGAGCTGTTTTGAGTAGACCCCCTAATTATAGGAGACACTTTAAAGTCAATATATACCATATTCATATTAATCCATGTTCCTATCCAGCCGGCTCATTTAAGAGGCAAAGTGCTGGATGGTCATATTGATTTTTTGATATGATAGAGGATTTGGATTTTGCAATTTTCTACCTCTCTTACAGGGCGTTTGGTTGGAGGGAATTTCAATTCCGTTCCCACTTAACTCCCACCTAATTCCGAATGTAACTAAATTCCTTCGTTTGGTTGGATTCCCTCATTTTCATGGAATTAGAATCCCATGGCCCCCATGGTATTTTAATGAAAAAAAGGCAATGATGAGACAAAATTACCCCTTCTTTTTTAACATAAAATTGATGCTTGACCTTCCTTTCTAAATTATAGTGTATATTATTATTCGACTTCTCTTTGTGTATGTTCATTTAAATCTTTATATGAAACAACTATTCAAAATTTGCATTCTTTATATGTATTGCTTTGAATTCAGAATCTTTATATGAAACAACTATGTATTCAAAATATACAACTTTCATATATGTTCCTTTGAATTCTTTATATGCAGAACTCTTCAAAATTTGCATTCTTTATATGTAACTACACTAACAATTTGTGAATTAATTTGTCAATTATAAATAATAATAACAATAATAATAATAATAATAATAATAATAATAACAACAACAACAATAACAATAACAACAATGGCATTTTAGACTTTATACTACTTATTCCCTCTCAATTCCCATATATACCAAACATTGGAATTGAAATTCCCAGTAATTTTATTCCTGCAAACCAAACACTAGAATTTAAACTCCCACTTTATTCCCACATTATTCTTTTCCCATGGAATTGCAATTCTTTTCCCACATAATTCCATTCCTCCAACCAAACGCCCCGTTAAGGGAGAGTGTTTACGACCACTCACACCAATAAAGATGGTTATCAAATTGCAAGATCAAGGCCAAAATCTAGATTTCACCATGCACTCAGGTTCATTATATTAATACATTTCATTAAAAATTAAGTTATTAGCAGTAATGGTAGAGATCTATTCAATCGAAAGCTCAACATCGATGACTGTACTGAGTTTCAAAGCGATAGCGTTGAAAATGTTTTTCTCTCCTTCCCCAATTTGTCACACAATGTCTCGTTGAAAATCCTCGAAATTTTAATTATTTCAACTTATTAAATATGAATTGAAAAGAGAGTAAAAAATTCTATATTAGGGTGTGTTTGGAAACTCGGAAAATGATTTCTGGAAATCATTTTTCGGGTTTTTGGTATTTGGGAAGGAGGGGGAAAATAGAGTCAATGGAAATGAACACCTTGGTCAATGGAAAATAACCCCCATTTTTTGGAAAATGACTTCCCCTTTTTTTTGGGGAAGTCATTTTCCGGAAGTTTGTTTGCTTAACAACTTTGCTTCTTCCTCCACCAAAATCAGTACTGTCAAAGCGGGCCGGCCCGCCCCACTGCGGGCCAAATTTTTGGCGGGCTTTTGCGGGCCGGTCCGTTAGGCCCGCGGGCTAGGATTCATGCAACCCTAGCCCGCCCCGCGGGCTTTTTTTTTTTTTTTGTTACATTCGTTTAAATTAAGTAAATTTTTTTTTTTATAAAGATAACATATATATATATATATATATATATATATATACTTGTGTTTTCCTATTTGTTATTTGACATATCTAATTAATATATATATATATATATATATATATATATATATATATATATATATATGAATGAATAACAAATTGGAAAACACGTACAATATATACTTGTGTTTTCCTATTTGTTATTTATTCATTATTATTATATCTATATATTATTCCATTACTAATATATATATATATATATATATATATATATATATTTTATGAGAGAAGTTTATCTGTTTTTATGTATTTTTTAGATATTATTTTTTTGTGATTATTTAATTTTATTTTTGGATTGTATATTTGTTATAAAGGTTGTTATATTTAAACAAATTAATTAAAATATTTAATTATATAATTCTGTTCATTTTCCTACCCATTTTCTGGAAAATGAACCAAACACACAAACACAGTTTTCTGTTTTGCAGCCAAACACAAGAAAGGAAAATGTTTTCCGGAAAATGACTCATTTTCCGGAAATCATTTTTCAGAAATCATTTTCCTGCTTTCCAAACACACCCTTAATATATTTCAAACCGTCAAAATAAAAAGGGAAAAAAACAAAGCATTTAAGAATAAGATATGTGGGTATTCGATATTGTTAACTTTTTTTTTTTTCTTTGTTTGGTGCGCTAGCTAGAGGGGCCTAGGGGCCTCAAGTTAGTAAATTCTTCTCATAGCAAAGGATCTTGTGTCTCTTTCCAAAATGCTTTAAGGCCTTTTGGGGTTCTCCAAGATATATTAGAGTCCCCAGCAACTATCTTGACCCAAATTTGTCTTCCAGGCGTGAAATCATGATGCTTAAGTAGATGGATTTACTTTTAAGAGAACATGGACTCCTCTCTAAAGGGGAGCTTCATGCTTTCGACCACAGTGTTAATCATTCACAACAAATCTTTTTTGGACTTGAAGAGATAGAGATTATATTCATTCTCTTAGGCTAACCTTATCCCTGCAATTTTCTCTCATTTTCAGAAATGGATCCCACCTCCACATCATCCAATTTGCAATCATTTACTATTCACACTACATCCCTAAAAATCCATTCAACTTTTAAAAGTGGGCCCCAATTTCACATCACTATAAAAAATTAATATATTTTTCTCAATAAAGAAAAGGAAAACAAAATACTTAATGAAAAAAAAAACAGTCATGTCAGGCAGCTTTTCTGGCATACTTAATGGCAGAAAAGCTGCCACTTGCAAGCTTGCTGCAGCAGCAAGCTTGCAAGTCTAGGTGGCGACATACACAATAAACAAATATATATTTATTTGGCCACCTCACCCAGCAAGTGAACTGCTGGGATGAGGCCAGCCTTACCCTCTTACTTTATAGGAGCATTGATTCATTCTCTTAAAAGTTGTGCAATCAAACAATCAAAAAATTGTGTAATTGAAACATTTTTCTTATTTTTCCGGGATCGCATGGTTACAAGTAGAGCGAGGGGAATGAATCAAATGTTTTTTTTTTTTGAAAACGGAAAGATTCAAATGTTTAAAACTCAAATCTATATATCTATATATCTATCTATATAATATAATATAATAATATATAAAAACAACATTCTCTTCCCAAATTTTTCCGTTCAAATATATTTGTTACAATTGGTAATAAACAAATAGCTATAATTGTATGGAATTATATTAATTATAATTGAATTCCATATATATTATATTCCAATACCTATTTGTTTACAATTCCATTTATTTATTACCAATTATCAATTATTACCAAAAGATATGCTATTATTACGTTAATGGTGAAAACATATGAATGGACTCCATTATATATTATCTATCTACAATCTACATCTACATCTACAATCTTAATAAGATCTAAATCTACAATCTACATCTACAATCTTAATAAGATCTAAATCTACAATCTTAATACCGGTGGTCTTATATTAGAGTATATTATTGAAAATTAAGTACCCATTTTATTACTCTTATAGTTTTATTAAATTAAATAAATTATGTATTTCTTTAATTTAGATGTTTACAATGTTTTTATTCAAAAAAAAAAACATATTCACTATCAAAAAAATTAAAAAAAATTATAATTTAATTAGTTATAACATAATTAATCCAACCAATTTCATCAATTGCGCTATATAATATTCGATATTATAATTTATATAATTGTATATCGATCCAAATATTCTTAAAATATTATAACAAATTCATTCCGTGCAACGTACGGACGAAAATACTAGTTGTATTAAAAGAAATAAGAAAAATGTCTCAATTACACATATTTTTGTTTGTTCAATGCTTCAATTGCACACTTTTTAAGTTTAGTGCTCAATTGTACAAAAACAATAAAGTCAATATCCTATTTGACACTTTAATTTTTTCCTTAAAAAATTGAATATTCTAGACATTTTAAGTGCCAACTACAGACAAATTCTATCATGAACCATGATCCACCTTGAATCATGTACCATCGCTTATTATTATTATTATTATTATTATAAAATAATGTAGGTTTATTATAAAGCATCATTGATCATGGCTCATTATTACTCCCCTCATCCCATTTTATTATAATAATGTAGGGTGTACACACGTGTTATTTGGTCCTATCATTTTATAAGCTCGGGACATAGCAAAAGAAATAAGCCCTACATAAAGTTAACATATATTTATAACTAAAATTTAAATTACATGAGGAAAAAAATACTAATGCCAAGTTACTTAAAATAAATTTCACATGTTTTTAACAATTTTAGGTACACTAATAATGATGAAAAAAATTCTAGGTGCTCTCTAAATACAAAATAACTAATACCGCATTGATATCTTCATAAATAAATAATTATAGTTTATAAAAACAAACAAACAGTTTAAAATCAATAAGCTTACACATAATCACATTGTTATCATATATAATCAACAATAAATTAATTATTAATAAAAATTTAGAAACAAAATTTACAAAAAAAAAAAAAAAGCGAAGCTAGAAATCTTGATAATTGGGTGCAGAAAATCAAAACACTTAGCTTCAAAATATATGTTATGACAAATTCTCATAACAAAATATTAAACATAATTAATTGGATGAAATAGTTCCAATATAAAACACATTATATTGATGGAACAAAAAATGAAAACACATATAATTAACCTATTTAAATCAATCTCTAATATGTATAAAAGATAATTAATTTAACATCAGAATTATCAACCATGTATGACACGTACGGGGGGTATAATTATATATATATATATATATATATATATATATATATATATATATATATATATATATATATATATTGGAGCACTACTGACTCATCCATGTGGGAGTGTTAACCGGGACACCGGATGTCACTAGACCACAAGGTCTTTGGCGGGTATAATTATATTTAGTAACATATATATATTTTCTGTTTTCTTGTAACTTTGTAATACAATTTCAAATCTATGGCATGTTTAACAAGGATGATATAATTGTGATTTGATTTATTCTACTGTATAATATTATTGTGAAAAATTAAAATGCAATAATCTGATCATTTTCTTTTTCATTTTAGTCAATTATGGATTTTATTTTTAATTTTAGTCAATTATTAATATTCATTTCCTTTTCCAATTGACCTAATTTTCGTTCCCTTTTCATTTTTAATTTTCAGTCAATCATTAATATTAATTTTCTTTTCCAAATTACCTAATTTTCATTCCATTTTTAATTAATGATGTGGAATATTATTGTGAAATATTTTCGTTTCATTTTTAATTTACCTTTATTATTTACTATTGTTTGATTGGAAAATCAAGTAAACAAGGTTTTTTTAATTATAGAATAGATTATTAATATTCATTTCCTTTTTCAATTGACATAATTTTCGTTCCATTTTTCATTTTTAATTTTCAGTCAATTATTAATATTAATTTCCTTTTCCAATTGATCTAATTTTCAGTTCCCTTTTTCATTTTTAATTTTCAATCAATTATTAATATTAATTTCCTTTTCCAAATTACCTAATATCCATTCCATTTTTAATTGATGATGTGGAATATTATTGTGAAATATTTCTGTTTTATTTTTAATTTACCTTTTCATTATTGGAATTGTGAACTTATAAAATATAAATTGTGTTTCTAAGTCAAAATAGTAGAAGGAAATTTATGGACAGATACTACATGGGTTCGAGCCTCAGTGGGGCAATGTTGACTCGTTTGGCTTCAGTAGGTTGAGAAAGCATATGGACAGATACTACATGTAACCGGGTCAATAGTATTAAAAAAAAAACCAGAATAAATAATTTAATACCATATATAATTCTTGGACATTAATGATACGAACGAAATTACGTATTAATTGCATTTATTGACGATTTGAATTCTATGGTAAATTTACCAAATATTACCAAAATTACATATGAGAGTCACTATAAATATATACATCACTTCAAAGCTAAGTGTATGTCAAAACAAGAGCTGAGAGATATATTATAGAGGAGAATTGATACTAAGGAAATATGAATTCAAAGATGGTAAAACTTTACATTTCTTGCTTATTTGCGGGTTTCATCATGCTTGCTTTGCTCTCAAATCCCGGTAAAATCTCTTTTTCAATCTAACTTTTTTATATTCTTCGCTTTTAGATCGAATTCCATACATTCTTAACAAAACTAGAAAATATAACCAGTGTGGGTCGGAATTTCCGTTCAACTTTTTGTCCGTTCGTATTTGTGACGAAAAGTTGTGATTTTTTACAAATTACTAACTAATATTGTTGTTGGACGGAAATAGCAAGATTTTCAGCAGTGAGAATTTGATGCATTTTTAACCTGACTAGAAATATAACTAATAATAATTATTTTGCTTATTGTTATGACAGCCCAGGCTGAACCGAAATTGGTATACCAAGGGCCTTGTTCTGATCCAAAATATAAAAATTGTTTTCAATTTTGCATTGGCGATGGGTTCCCAGCTGGTGGTAGATGCATGCGAGGTGCCCCTGGAGCTCCAATTGTTTGTTATTGCGTTGTACCATGATTTTATTATTGATATTATTAATTTCTTTTGTATTGCTTCAATAATTAATAATACAATATGAACTTCATTTGATCTATTTGTTGTCTTGTTATTTTTAACAATAGAATTTTTAGATTGTTATAATGTTCATACATGCTCCATAAATTTAAAGATTCAATGGACACAAATATTTCGGCAAAATCATAGTACAAAGGAT
Source organism: Ipomoea triloba (assembly GCF_003576645.1). NCBI lineage: Eukaryota > Viridiplantae > Streptophyta > Magnoliopsida > Solanales > Convolvulaceae > Ipomoea > Ipomoea triloba. The sequence goes on along the minus strand of NC_044916.1, from coordinate 10,542,628 downwards.
TCCTTTGTGAAAAATGTTGAGATTTGAGTGGTTTGAACGGGAACACTCATATGGCCATATGGAAGTGAAGTCGATTTTTGGCCCGTGCATACTGTCCAATAGCACATGGTCTAAATTTTAGGAGCCCAATATCTATTTTTGACCTACCTATTTAAGAAATACTAAAAACAATTGACAATTAAGTTCAAGTACATTCCTTTGCCGCTTTTTATCTTGTCTAAAATTCATTAATTTTTTTCCAAATCACGCACCATCATTGAAGATGGTAAGATTCTTCCTTCCTCCATTAATTTTATAACTTTCCTCCAATTTTCTTTGATTACCAAAGTTGCAATTCAATTTTCACTTCTCTTTCCAAATTAATTGAGCATAATTCTTTGACATAATTCAATTTTCTTTTCAATCAAATTTTCAATATTTATGTATCAAACAACTAAATTAGGGCCAAGAACAGAGCCACAGAAATTCAAAAACTTTCCTATATGGAAGAGATATCCGTGAAAAAGATTACAAAACAAAAAAGACTGTATAGTAAAAGACATTTAAACAAAATTAAAGTATGTAAGCAACATTTTTATATAAATAAAATTGTTTTACTTGAAATTTTTATTAAATGAATGAAAACTAATTTATTTCATTTGTAATATAAAATTTTAAATTTAATTCATTTTATAAACAATAATTTTAATTTTAACATTTTGCGTTCAAATAAAAGTCGTTAAGAATCGGCGTGGGACTATTGATTTTCAACTCTTTATTATTTTATAAATTTATATTTGCAATTATAAAGTGTAAGTATTATACACTATCTAGTTGATTAGTTATGTCAATATATAGTTATTTTTACATTTAGGGTGTGTTTGGTAACTCGGAAAATGATTTCTGGAAATCACTTTCCGAGCTGTTGGTGTTTGGCAAAAATCCGAAAAATGTGGTCAACGGAAAACATTTTCCGTTACCACGGAAAATGAGCTCATTTTTTCGGAAAATGACTTCCGAACAAAAAATCTGGTGGAAGTCATTTTCTGAAAACGAAAAATGGCTACGTGCGACTTTTTTTTTTTTTTTTTTTTTTGTAAAATAAAATGATTTCTAATAAATATTATTAATTTATATATATTAATTATTTTAAATAAAATAATAAAAATATATAATTATACATTTCTACTCATTTTCCGGAAAATGAACCAAACACACACAGACAGTTTTCCAGAGTACATCCAAACACCGAAAATGAACTCATTTTCCAAAAAATGACTCATTTTCCATAAAACAATTTCCAAAAGTCATTTTCATGCTTTCCAAACGCACCCTTAGTAGTTTAATCTCTTAAACAACATCATCGTTAACATTTTTGTTTTAAATTATTGTAGCGAGTTGATATGAAGCATTATTATTATTTAGTGTCTATAAATTTACCAAATTCCGTTACAAAAAAAATTACTCATCATCATCATTATTATTATTAGGCTAAAGTGTCATTCCGCACTATGAACCCTAAGCGATTGTTCATGCCGCACCCTGTTCTTTCATAATTGATTATTTGATTCCTAAACCATTAAAATTTTTTCACCTAGAACTTTTTGCAGGTTTCCAGGTTACTATGATGACATGGAATAGGTTATTAGCTGATGTGGACTTTTTTTAAAGTCAATCCCAATTTTTTTTAAGTCAACACCCAGAATCAAAGACGGTGTCTTCCTCCTTAGTTTATTCATATCCTCGTACTCATTCGAGATTTCATCTCCCACAACAACGTTGTTATATCGCCCCAGGCACGTCGCCCCGCCATCTTCTCCCTTCCATGAATCTCCAGTCCCGGAGATTGACGCTCAGATGCTGTAGCAGTGCGAGTCATGACCATGCTCATGGTAATTCATTTTTTCTCTTCTTTTTTTTTTTTGAGAATATTTTCTCTCTTTTCTGTTTTCATGAATTTTTTTTTTTTTTTTGGAGTTTGAATTATCTTTAATCCGGAATATTTTCCTACTTTATTATTATTATTTGTTTAAACCAATTTTAATTCGAGTATTAGGAATTTATGATGTTAGAATAAGTTAAATAGATTGGGCGATAAAAGCTGGATTTTGCAGGTGAGAATGAGAGTAAAATCATTCTGGATGCTTTTTCTTCTTGGGGAAGGCTATAGGGGAAGCTCTTAGTGAGCGTGTAGAGTCTACAGTAGGGGAAGTTTTAAGTACTATTGGGAGGTTGCAAGGTGAACAACAGAAGATTGAACTTGGGTGAAATTAATTGCAGGCATGCATAACATTAGTACAAAATGATGGATCCTTTTTTTGAAGATTAAAATGATGGATAGGAACTGGATGATTCAGAACCTGAAGATTCTAGCATTACTTTCTCCGATTCATAAGACATTTGAGCATGGTAATCTGGTGAGAGAAGAGCATGTGATGTAATACTACTTGGCTCATCTTGATGTAACAGTGAGTCCAGAATTGCAGAGTTCTTCTCAGAAGCTGCAGCCTGGTTGATAGAGCCGTCAAAACGGACTTAGCCCGCTGGGTTAATCCGTCCCGCCCCGCGAAAAGGGCGGGCCGGGCTTTAATATTTTGGACCCGTATTTTGGCGGGCTTTTTAGCCCGCCCTCGCTTAACCCGCGGGCTTAGCGGGGCGGGCCGGCGGGGGCCCGCCAAATATATAATAAACAAATTATTTAAATAAAATTCAATATTAATATATATATTTTACGTTTACAGTAATATTGTAAACTAAATTCAATTAATTAGAATTGAATTTGGTTTACTGTAAACCTATAGTTTATATATATTGATAAAATGAAGTTCAAAATAATTTAGTATTTGTTATTTACTTCTGGATTAATACATTATGTATTTGATTATTTATTTGTTATTATTGTGTTTAAAAATTTACAAATGCATTAATATATGTTTAAAATATCCAAATTATTTTAGTATACACTTATTACTTTTTTTATATTAATTTTTATTTAAATTTAAAATTTTAAAATTTGGCGGGCCCCCGCCAAGGCCCGCGGGCTTAAGGCGGGGCGGGGCCCGCCAGCCCGTTTCGACAGCTCTACTGGTTGAGTTGGTTTTTCCCTCACTCTTGATCGCTTTCATTGTTGATGGTTTAGAACAATGGGAAACTCTATATATAACCCTCCCCATGACTTGAGCTTGCAGCCTGGGAGTCTGTGTTATGAGAACTGGCAATGTGTAGTAAACGTTGTTCAAATATTATTATTTTTTCTTGTGTAAGTAAATAAATATATTTATTAGTAATTATAAAAGTATGCAGTGCTAGATGGAACTGGACGAAGCAGTAAGTATTAGGTACATGTAGGAAAAGAAGGAAAAAGATTGTTTACGTACCTGTTGGCTGGCTGGAGGTGTTTGAAGAAAAAAAAAAAGTCAATGTAAGTATAGATTACCGGTAACTTGTAGATAACCTGCAAAAAGTTGCGAAAAAAATTTAACGGTTTAGGGATCGAATAATCACTTATGAAAGAATAGGGTGCGGCATGAAGAATTGCTTATGGTTCATGGTGCGGGGTGATACTTTAGCCTTATTATTATGGTATAACCCCGGGTTTCTAGGCACCTCTACTAAGGGTGAGATAATTGGTTTGGAGATTTAAAGTTACTTTATACCCAAAGCTAATGATTGATTCTTAGTATCAATGTTTTGTTAAGAATGAATGAATTCCTTTCACTCAAATATACCCCTAATTTAAAAATTACTCATTAATATTCACTCTCTTGTGTGCTATTATTTTGTTCATAACCAATTTACTAGTAACCAAGGCACATACTTAATAGTGAAGATATCTTACCAAATGCAAAAACTTGTGTGAGATCGTCTCACGAGTCTTAATTCGTGAGACAGGTCGAATCATTGATTAATGATGCCAAAGATCCGATCCATTAATAAAAAATTTGATCCATATTATTCAAAGATTTTACCCGTTTTACGAATTGAGACCTGTGAGACGATCTCACATAAATGTTACCTCTGACCAAAATAACCAAAATTTGCAATTATTAGCAGCAAAGAAGATTGTAAATGAAGCTTTCTCGAAAAACTTTTCAATGTAGTTGATAGAAACAAAATAATACCACATAAGTAATTCATTACTTATAAGGGAAAATATAATACTTTTAATAGAAAAAGTAATACTTTTAAATGTAAAAGTATTACATTTGTCCTCAAAAGAATTATGTTTTCACTTTATAATTAACAAACACTTTATTCTTAATTAGTATTAAATATGCTAATATAAGTATTACATTTGCATATTTCCGACAAGACCCGTCTCACGGATAAAGATCCGTAAGACAGTCTCACACAAGTGTGACCCTTTAAATTATTATTAACACCACCACTACATATACAACCAGTCAACCACTACCACTTATTATTATTATTTATTATTATTATTATTATTATTATTATTATTATCATTATCATTATTATTATTATTATTATTACTACTACTACTAGTATTTCCAACCGTGCGTTGCACGAAATGAATTTGTTATAATATTTTAAAAATATTTCGATCGATATTCAATTATATAAATTATAACAACGAATATTAGTTTTCAAAAAAAAAAAAAACAACGAATATTATACAGTGAAATTGATGAAATGGATCGAATCGATTATGTTTTCTGATGTTATCCTTCCTTGACTTCGAGCATATATAATTCTTAGGTCAGAATAAATAATTTAATACCATATATAATTCTTAGACATTAATGATACAAAATTACGTATTAATTACATTTATTGATATCTGCTTTTTTAATGTTACGTGTTAATACGATTTGAATTCTATGGTAAATTTACCAAAATTACATATTAGAGTCACTATAAATATATACATCACATCAAAGCGAAGTGTATATCAAAACAAGAGCTGAGAGATATATTATAGAGGAGAATTGATACTAAGGAAATATGAATTCAAAGATGGTGAAACTTTACATTATTTCTTGCTTTGCTCTCAAATACCGGTAAAATCTCTTTTTCATTCTAACTTTTTTATATTCTTCGTTTTTAGATCCAATTTGATACATTTTTAACAAAACTAGAAAATATAACCGGTGTGGGTCGGAATTTCCGTCCAACTTTCTGTCTGTTCGTATTTGTGACGAAAAGTTGTGATTTTTTACAAATTACGGACCAATATTGTTGTTGGACGGAAATAGCAAGATTTTCAGTAGTGAGAATTTGATGCATTTTTAACCAGACTAGAAATATAACTAATAATAATTATTTTGCTTATTGTTATGACAGCCCAGGCTGAACCGAAATTGGTATACCAAGGGCCTTGTTCTGATCCAAAATATAAAAATTGTTTTCAATTTTGCATTGGCGATGGGTTCCCAGCTGGTGGTAGATGCATGCGAGGTGCCCCTGGAGCTCCAATTGTTTGTTATTGCGTTGTACCATGATTTTATTATTGGTATTATTATTTTCTTTTGTATTGCTTCAATAATTAATAATATAATATGAACTTCATTTGATCTATTTGATGTCTTGTTATTTTTAACAATAGAATTTTTAGATTGTTATAATGTTCATACATGCTCCATAAATTTAAAGATTCAATGGACACAAATATTTCCCCACAATTGAAGATGATAAGATTCTTCCTTCCTCCATTAATTTTATAACTTTCCTCCAATTTTCTTCGATTACCAAAGTTGTAATTCAATTTTCACTTCTCTCTCCAAATTAATTGAGCATGATTATGGCAAAATCGTTCAAAATCCTTGACATAATTCAATTTTCTTTTCGATCAAATTTTCAATGTTTATGTATCAAACGGTTAAATTAGGGTCAAGAACGGAGCCACAGAAATTCAAAAACTTTCCTATATGGAAGAGATATCCGTGAAAAAGATTACAAAACAAAAAAGACTGTATAGTAAAAGACATTTAAACAAAATTAAAGTATGTAAGCAACATTGTTATATAAATAAAATTGTTTTACTTGAAATTTGTATCAAATGAATGAAAACTAATTTATTTCATTTGTAATATAAAATTTTAAATTTAATTCATTTTATAAACAATAATTTTAATTTTAACATTTTGCTTTCAAATAAAAGTCGTTAAGAATCGGTGTGGGACTATTGATTTTCAACTCTTTATTATTTTATAAATTTATATTTGCAATTTGGAAGTGTAAGTATTATACACTAGTTGATTAGTTATGTCGATATATAGTTATTTTCACATCTAGTGGTTTAATCTCTTAAACAACATCATTGTTGACATTTTTGTTTTAAATTATTTCAGCGAGTTGATATGAAGCATTAGTCTTTATAAATTTACCAAATTCCTCTACAAAAAAATTACTCATCATCATTATTATTATGGTATAACCCCGGGTTTCAGGCACCTCCACTAAGAATGAGACAATTGGCCTGGAAATTTAAAATTACTCCATACCCAAAGTTAATGATTGATCCTTAGCTTTAATATTTTTTTGTTAATGATGAATGAGTCCCTTCCACTCAAATATACCCCTAATTTAAAAATTACTCATTAATATTCACTCTCTTATGTGCTATTATTTTGTTCATAACCAATTTACTAGTAACCAAGGCACATACTTAATATCGCAGCAAACAAACTGGTCCGAATCACGCATAATACCAATAATGAAGATATCTGATCAAAGGCAAAAATTTGTGTGAGACCGTCTCACGAGTTTCAATTTGTGAGACGGGTTGGATTGTTGATTAATGATGTCAAAGATTTGATCCATTAATCAAAGATTTGACCCATATTATTCAAATATTCTACCCGTCTCATAAATTGAGACCTGTAAGACGGTTTCACACAAATATTACCCCAGACCAAAATAACCAAAATTTGCAATTATTAGCCGCAAAGGCGGATTGTAAATGAAGCTTTCTCGAAAATTTTCAATGCGGAAAGTAGAAACAAAATAATACCACATAAGTAATTTATTACTCATAAGGGAAAATATAATACATTTAATGAAAAAATTAATACTTTTACATCAAAATGTAAAAGAATTACATTTGTCATCAAAAGAGTTACGTTTTCTCTTTATAAGTAACAAACACTTTATCCTTAACTAGTACTCCCTCTGTCCCATTTTACCTGTCTTATTTACTATTCATTGGTCAAACCAACTCTTTCTTCATTACTTATTTTCTTTAGTAATTTTTTATTATTTTAAAATTTAATTTTTTTGTGTTTAATAGTATTTTTAATGTACTTTCTAAATATATAAATTTTATATATTAATGTTGAACTTAATATTATGTAAAATTGGATTAACAATAACTTCAGTCAAGTCTCGTTAAATGAACCAGACAACCAAAATGGGACGGAGGTAGTATTAAATATGCTAATATAAGTATTACATTTGCATATTGATCCGACACGCCCTGTCTCACGGATAAGGATCTGTGAGACAATCTCACACAAGTGTGACCCTTTAAATTATTATTAACACCACCAGTACACATACAACCACTACCACTTATTATTATTATTATTGTTATTGTTATTGTTATTGTTACTGTTATTATTATTACTACTAGTATTTTTAACCGTGCGTTGCACGGAATGAATTTGTTATAATATTTTAACAATATTTGGATCAATATTTAATTATATAAATTATAACAATGAATATTATATAGTGAAATTGATGAAATGGATTGGATCGATTATGTTTTCTGATGTTATCCTTACTTGACTTCGAGCAAATAATTATCCAATTACCCGTGTGATGCAGGGATAATTTTTTGTTATATATTCAGATAATAAAATTAAAGATTAAATTATAAAAAATTCTAGTATTTGAAAGTGTACATTTATTTGATTATAAGATTAATGCAAAAGTATCAATCAATTAATTGAATAATATATGACTCGTTTGTCTGCAATTATCTTTAAATGTCTATATGTAATATGATTTATGTAATTACATTATAATAAAATAAATATGGGAAGAAAATGATATATTATAATAAAATAAATATGGGAAGAAAATGATAGAATAATTTAATTATTACTAAAAATAAATCTAACGACCCATGTTTAGCTTAATTACAATAATAATTATTTTAATATTTGTGCAGTGCCCCACTGAGACTTGAACTCCATGACTTCTCATTTGGGAGAGTCACTTCATGCCACTTGATCACAAGGTCTTTGGCACTCATGTTTAATTGTAATTATACTATTATTATGATAATTATTAGCTTAATTACCATAATAATTATTAATTAATTATACTAATACCTGCACAATTAATTTCTTAATTATCATATATATATATATATATATATATATATATGGGCGCGCTCCCATGCGAACTGCCGCCCAAGAAGGAAATGAGAACGCTTCACAGCCGTCCACGTGTCCAGATCAACGAATCAGATGTAATTTAAAAAAAAAAACGACGCGGTGGTATTTTCGTAAATAACTCAAACTTTGGTGCAAGTAATTGTGTTATAGGTGCATCTAGTTTCACGTACAAGTGCACCTAATTTCGCACCTATTTTCACTTACAAGTGCAAGTAATTTACCTTGTTAATATTCATGCACCTAGGTGCAACCTAGGTGCACCTAACATTAGGTGTACTTAGTATTGATGCTCAGTGTACAATTCACTTGCACCTGTAATACACTTTTACTTGCATCTGCAATACAATTTACTTGCACTTGTACACCTATTTTCACTTACAAGTGCAAGTAATTTACCTTGTTAACATTCATGCACGTAGGTGCAACCTAGGTGCACCTAGTTATAACATTAGGTGTACTTAGTATTGATGCTCAGTGTACAATTTTTTTTGAAAACAAAATACCAACTTTCATTAAATCAAATGACGAATGCACGAAGGAATATCTAAAAACCAACAACAAGGACCAGATTGAGAATGAGTTGCTCTTGCTAATGCGTGAGCTAACTGATTCATTGATCCATGAATAAAATTGAAGGACACTACTTCAAAGTGTCTTTGCAAATATTTGCAATCTCTAACCACGCAGCCGACATAGGAATAATCCACTGAGGAACTATTAATCAAGTTGCACACAGACTGACAATCAGATAGAACCGCAATTCTGCAAAAACCTCTACTGATAACCCATGAAAGAGCTTCTTTAATGGCTAGCGCCTCAGCTAGATGAGCATCATTCAAACATCGCACCGGATCATTCCTTGCTGTAACAAATCCACCAGAACTATCCATTACAACCACACCATAATATGCACGTCCAGTATTTGGAAATACAGCAGCATCAACATAAACTTTAAGAATATCGGCCTGTATTATGGGATGATGAGTTGGGGTGGTATATTGCTCACTGTACAATTTACTTGCACCTGTAATACATTTTACTTGCACTTGTGCACCTATATTCACTTGCACAAGTGCAAGTAATTTACCTTGTTAACATTTATGCATCTTGGTGCACCTAGTTATAACATTACGTGCACCTAGTTATAACGTTAAGTGCAACTACATTCCGGATACATGGCGCACTGCGATTCATCCTCTGTTATCTCCTAGACGGCCCGTACGCACCTGAACGCGATACACACACACACACACACACACATATATATAACTTGTCACATTTATTGAGCTATTATTGACCATAATAATTATTATATGAGTTTATTACCGAAATGGTCCTTCAACTATTGCGAAATTACCAATTTGGTCCTCGACAATTTTTCGTGCTCAATTAAGTCCTTCGACTTTAGAAATTTTAACCAATTTGGTCCTCCGTTTATTTTGCCGTTAAAATCGGGACCAAATTGGTAATTTTACTTTAGTCAAAGGACCAAATTGGTAATTTTGCTATAGTCCAGGAATCAAATTGGTAATTAATTTTTCACTGAAATGGTCCCTTGACTATAGCAAAATTACCAATTTGGTCCCTTGACTATAGCAAAATTACCAAATCATGAACAATTGTATTAAGGTTAGAAAAGTATTTTATAGTGTAATTTTAATCAGTATTATTATTTGGAGATTCTGTAAAATAATAAGTAGAATTGTATTACGGATAGAAAATATATGTACTGCAATTTTAATATTATTATTTGTAGAAATAAGGAGGCATATGTTTCATGTACAATTGTATTAAGGTTAGGAAAGTATTTATAGTTTAATTTCAACCAATATTATTATTTGGAGATTTTGTAAAATAATAAGTAGAATTATATTACGAATAAGAAAGTATATATACTGTAATTTTAAAATTGAAGGGTTTGTTAGTTTGCTTATATTTATATATTAATTTTATTTATATTAAATATTTAATTTCATGTATGAAGATTGAAGTTTTTCACATCTATATTGTTTTAATGGACATACATGTGTAATGTTTTTCTAGCTTGCGAACAATATTTTCATTTAACCTGCAGATTTATAACACAGAAATAGGCAAGGAAAACCAAAAAGAGTGACGAAATAAACTGTTTGCTAGCGTATATAAGCTAACAACAATGCCAAAATTTAAAGCATAACATAATAAACCATCTACTAATCATTTAGTCCACTTAAACAAAGAAAAACAGAATCACAGTAATGGTTTGGAAATAGGAAATTTAATTGTCGGAACACAAATATATATTGTTTGTCGTCAATCAAAAACCAATCGGCCAAGGTTCTCATGTATTGGGTTCGATCTTAGGCTTCTTCAAACCCTTTGAAGATGATGAATAGTCCACATTTATTTTTTTAAAGACTATTGTTGGAAGTGCTTTCATCAACCAAAATATCTTCTGGACTTGACGAAGATGTAGCTTCCAGTGGTGCTATGCCCTGGATAAAACTAACTATTAAGAAAAGCAAGGTGGAAACAATATTATTGCAAGAGGAAGAAACATGTTTAATGAGAACTAAATTGTTCAACATTGTCCTGTAGAGCATTGATATTCCCTAGACAAATAACAACGCATCAAGCAGAGCCTTATAGAGTTTTTCCTCGTCTTGGGGGATAGGTCGGAGAAAGGAGATGAAAACATACTCCATTAGTCAACGATAAGGAGAAATACAAAAATATCAGAGAAAAATAGAAAATAATCGATGGAAGAATTGTTCACAATTAAGAGAGTATTTATAGTGCAATTTCAATATTATTATTTACATAAATAAGGAGACCTGTTTCATGTACAATTTTATTAAGGTTAGGATAGTATTTATAGTGTAATTTCAGTCAATATTATTATTTGGAGATTCTGTAAAATAAATAAATAATAAGTAGAATTGTACTACGAATAAGAAAATATTTATACTGTAACTTTTTTCTAAATTATTGCAATTTCAATATTATAATTTGGAATAGGGTCACACTTGTGTAAGACCGTCTCACGGATCTTTATTCGTGAGACGGGTCGGGTTGAGTCAAAGCACCATGCAAATGTCATACTTATATGTGCAAATCTCATATTTATATGCTCAAATATAACACTAATCAAAAATACAATTTTTGTTACTTATAAGAGAAAAAGTAATACATTGTTCATAATAAGTAATGTTGACAAGTGCCTCTCACTTATAAGGGCAAATATAATACTTTTGAGGAAAAATGTAATACTTTTAAATCGAAATGTAAAAGTATTGTATTTTCCCTTAAAAGTATTACATTTACCCTAATAAGTAACAAAATTTTTATTCCTAATTAGTATTACATTTGAGTATATAAGTATGACATTTGTGCATATAAGTGTTACATTTGCATCTTGACCCGACCCGACACGACCCGTCTCATGGTGAGACGGTCTCACACAAGTTTTTGCCTTTGAAATAAGGATGCATGTTTCATGTACAATTGTATTACGGTTAGAAAAGTATTTATATTGTAATTCCAATCAATATTATTATTTGGAGATTTTGTAAAATAATAAGTAGAATTGTATTAGGGACATGAGAGTATTTTTTTTACTGATTCTTTTCCATTATTCCTTATATAATTGTATTGCAAAAGTATGATTTTGTATTTATTAGTAGTATAGATATATATTTTATGCAATATTATGTCAACGTCTCATGTAATTTGAAGGGAAAATTACACTTTTCGTCCCTAAGTTATAGAGTAATTATAGAATTCGTCCTTGAGTATTAGTCATGCTCACTTTTTTGTCCCTAAGTTATCATTGATGTTGCACTTTTCGTCTTTTCGTGCTCACTTTTCGTCCATGAGTTATACTATAATAATTGCAAATTTCATCCTTAATGTTTTATTAATAGAAGGACGAAAAGTGCAACATCAATGATAACTTAGGGACGAAAAGTGAGTGTGACCAATACTTAGGAATGAATTCTACAATTACTCTATAATTTAGGGATGAAAAATGCAATTTTCCCTAATTTTAATGTAAAATTGTAGTATGAATAGGAATTGTATTACTATATTTTACAATATTACGTTGCAGGGAAGTATATGTACTGTATTATTACCATTAGTAATTTTAATCTAGAATTGTATTAGGAATAGGAAAGTATATGAAATAATAGAGTTTTTTCCCAAAATGGTCCCTCGACTATTGCTCATTCTCAATTTTGCATTTCGACTTTCAATTGCACCTAATGTGGTCCCTCGACTTTCAAAAACTCACCCAATTTGGTCCTCCGTTACATATTCCGTCAAATCAGTGTTAAAATGGAGGGTATTTTCGTCCATTTACCTATTGTTAGCCTAATAAACATTGAGAAATAGTTGATGGACCGTTTTGAGGATAGTCAATGGACCATTTTGGGAAAAACTATTTTATTTATTTCATTTTTTACACTCTATAAAATAGAATTTCTATACATTTTTTCTTACAAATATAAATAGTTAAAATCACGCAATCCAACCTCAAAATTTTTAACTTTCTTTACAGACTTTTCCCCTCTAAATATACAAACTATTCTTATGAAGTTTTACAATAAGTTCCGTAAATTTCATAAATGAGATTTCTATTATCATTTGTTATAACCAATAAATAATAATGGATGATGGGAGTGGGTTCGAGCCTCAGTGGAGGCAACTGTTGACTCGAGTAGGTTGAGAAAGTAGTATCTATAAACAGATACTACATTGTAACAGAGGCAGTAATACTCAAAAAAAAATTATACTTATTGGTATATACTTTTTTTTTTTATAATTTTTATAATATTGTTATTCAATTTCAATTCTATGGTGAATTTACCAAATATTACCAAAATTGCATATGAGAGTCATCACTATAAATATATAGACATCGGATCAAATTGCATATCGAAACAAGAGCAGATATACATCTGAAAAGAATTGCTACTAAGGAAACATGAATTCAAAGATGGTAAAAATTTACATTTCTTGCTTATTTGTGGGTTTCATCATGCTTGCTATGCTCTCCCATCTTGGTAAAACTTCATTTCTATGCTCTCTTATCTAATCTTTTTATATTCAATTTTAGAAGGAGAAATCATCATTTTGGTTTATCAATTGTTTTTCAACAGTTAATGTAATCTTTAGTTTTTAATTTCAATCAATTTAATTCTCGAATTGTTTACAATTTTGTCAATTAAACCCTTTCAGGGATCAAAATGGTGATTTTCACATTTTTTAAATTTCGTTAATTTGGTCTCTGGAAGAGTTTAATTGATAAAATTTTAAACAATTCGAAGATTAAATCGGTTAAAATTGAAAAATAGGGACTACATTGACAATTGAGAAACAATTGAAGGACGAAAATGTTGATTTTTAGTTTTTAGAATTTAATACATTTATACAAAACTAGGAAAATATAATAATTAATAATTATGTTACTTATGGTTATGACAGTCCAAGCTAAATCAGCGGTATACGAAGGACCTTGTTCTGATCCAAAGTACAAAAACTGTTATCAATTTTGTATCAACAATGGGTTCCCAGAAGGTGGTATATGTTTGCCAAGTGTCCCTGGAGTTCCCCTTCTTTGCTATTGCATAATACCATGATTTTTCTTTTTTTGTTATTTTGTATCTCTTTAACTAATAATGTTATATAAATTTAATTCCATCTATTTGATGTCGGTTGATTTTGAACAATCGCGAAATGTAATTTTTAGATTGTTATAATGTTCATGGCATGCTTCGTAAATATAAAGATTCCATGGACACAAATAATATGGGAAAATAAATTCTTTCAAATAGGGGCGGATCCAGGAAAATAGTTGAGTGAGGCAAAATTCAAATTATAACAAATACGAGATCGTACAGTTGATACTTCAACACTACCATAAATAGATGAATACTCAAAAGTAGTTTTTATTTTAAAGAATTTCTTTATAACTTAGGCTATGTTTGGCAAACGTAGCTGGAAAGATAGCTGAAAGCTTAAAAGTAGCTGAAAACTAAGAAGCTATAAGCTCGAAGCTGAAATCTGAAGGATGTTAAACTTAAAAGTGCTTGATAAAATTAGTTTTTTGATAAGCTGAAAAATGTATAAAGACTAAAAAGGACATCTTCATACAATTTAAATAGTTTTAAATTTAAATAGGTTTGTTTATATATTAAAATATAAAATAGTGAAATCAATATATTTTAATAAAATATAAAGTAAGAACATATATTTGAAAACATATAAAGTAAATAAAAAATGTTTATAATTCATAAGATTAGTTCATACAAAAATCAATGTTCAATTGTTCAAACACAAATGTCAAATTGAAATTACAACCAAATATATTGAAGAGAAAAAGTCAAAAAAGTTTAGCCAAAAAGATTTTAATTGGGAAGGGTAATGATGTCATTTTTTTTTAAAATAATAAGGTTAAAGATGAAAAAAAAGTTAGGAAACTACTAGCTTATTTTGAAACGCTACCTTAGGTAGCGTTCAAAAATAATCTCTTATTTTAAGTTACTAGCTTATTTTAGGAACATTACCAAACATAGCTTATAGCTTATTAGTAGCTTAAAATAATAATAATAATAATAATAATAATTATTATTATTATTATTATTATTATTATTATTATTGTTGTTGTCGTCGTCGTCGTCAAGCACTCTCCACATGGACGAATTCTTGGCAAGGAATACGGAATTTGTTTATAAGTGTAATGTGCAATTGGTTACAAATCACAACATTGGCATGCTTTTGTTTAAGATTCCCTGCTAAAATGTTGTCATAAGACTGTTGCTCAGTTGGGTATACATCAATAAGAACGCCAAGGGAAAAGGAGGGCCGAAGTTGTGTTAATATATATGCTACGATTCAAACTGATATCTGTGCGTTTAATAATTAGATAAACGAGTCATTTTTCTTTTAAAAAATATTGAAGAAATGTATTGTTTTCCTCATGTTATGTCTCATATGTAGGGATGAATAAGTTTATTAATCAAATTTATTTATAAAAATAAATAAAATAACGGGATTCAATATTTTAGAAAATAATTCTGACGGAGAAATGAACGAAAAAAATAAAAAATTCAAGTCGTGTGCAACACATAGTTTTCTTAAAATCGATTTGCTACCTCCAGAGGGGGCTAACAACATTGTAGCGTCAACCTCCCAGAATAAAGTGGATTACAGTAATATAGTTGAGCACTCAAACTATATTACTCTCGACGAACTAGAACACAAGAAGAGCACTTCGAAATTTTTCGGTAGTGTTGCCAGAAATTTCAAGAAAAGATTTTCGAGAGATAAATGACACTGCTACTTTTTTTACTTGATTTCCGGCCTAGCTATTGATCATCCCAGATTGATGGATCATATTAGTCTGCATTTATCACCTAAAGTGTTGTTCTCATCTGATCTTATCCTATATATATGTGTGTCTATATATATATACATATATATATATATATGTATACATATATACTATGGACCTCTGTCATATGAGCCTACAATAAATACTATGCATCTGTCTCGCGTCTCTCAGTGGCACCATCGGCTCGGTCATCTATCGAATAAGGTGTTACAACTTGTGTCGCAACGCTGTAATATTCATGTTATTGTTTCCTCACTACGTCAGTTTCACAGTTCATTTTGCAGTGTACATAAAAGCCATAAATTGCCATTCTCAAAAAGTACACTTGTTAACACCATACCTTTGCAATTAATTTATACTGATGTATGGGGCACTTCTAATAAATCTGTTGATGATTTTCGTTACTATGTTATTTTTATTGATCATTTATCAAAATATATTTGGTTGTATCCTTTAAAACATAATTCAGATGTTTTTACAATTTTTCCTCAATTTAAACGGTTAGTTGAGAAATTCTTTGGGATACCAATTGTTTCTGTTTACTCAGACAATGGGAGCGAGTTCATTAAACTAGCTTCATTGTTTAATGCTAACGGTATATCTCACTTCACTACTCCACCCCACACTCCTGAACATAATGGAATAGTCGAACGATGACATAGACATTGTCGAAACAGGCATGTTCCTTCTACACTTTGCCTCACTGCCAACCTTGTATTGGTCTTACGCTTTTCTGATAGCCGTTTACCTCATTAATCGGCCCCCCCTCTCCGATGTTAGGTACTTAGTCTCCTTTTCATGTTTTATTTAAGCAACCCCCTAATTATGCAAAATTACAACTGTTTGGCTGCCTATGTTATTCGTGGTTACGGCCCTATAACACCAAGAAACTAGAGCCCAAGTCACGTCCCTATATTTTTGTAGGCTACACTACCACCAAATCAGCCTATAAATGCCTTGATTTTGTTTCAAATCGACTTTATGTATCTAGGCATGTGCAGTTTGTACCTAATGTGTTTCTTTCTCGACACTAGCAACTTGAGTTATGAGCTACTACAGGTTTCAAGAATATCTCACCTAAACAGGTCTTGTTCAAGTCATCTTTTTCATTTGCAGCGGATGTGCCTTCACCCACAGACACACCCGGTGCCCATCCAGAACCACCGCCCTCTCCAGTGTTGACTGTGCATACTGATAACAACAACTAAGTGCATTCTACTAACAACTCACCATCCAATTCCCCATCTACTCCTGCCTCGTCTTCTTCCTCACCGTCCACTTCGTTGCCCACTGTTTCCGAAAATGACCAACCAGTATGTCAACCCCCTTCTGGGTCTCTACAAACCGATACCACTACCGAACAATCTAGTATACGTCAGTCAACCAGAAATCATCGTCCTAATCCTAGGTACACCGATTATGTTGTCAACCAAACCACGGCTCACCCGTTACCTCCTAGTTTACAGCCCTCTACCATCGCTCAGACACTGAAAGACACTCAGTGGAAGAAAGCCATGGATGAGGAGTTCGAAGCTCTACACCACAACAAAACCTAGCAGCTTGTACCCCGAGGATCCGGTGTCCCAATTGGTTGTAAGTGGGTGTACCGTGTCAAGCGCAAACCGGATGGCTCGGTGGATCAGTATATGGCGCGGCTTGTCACTAAGGGATTCTTGCAGACTGCTGGTTGTGACTACTTTGAGACGTATAGTCCAGTTATGAAACCTGTTACCATCTGTGTGGTTCTGACCATTGCGTTGAGCAATCGCTGGGGTCTACGACAATTGGATATTAATAATCGTTCCTAAATGCAACACTGTATGAAGAGGTATACATGGAGCATCCACCAGGTTTAATTTCGTTGATCCTCTCTTCCCGACTCATGTATGTAAGTTAACCAAAGCTCTGTATGGCCTTAAAATAGGCACCAGGGCGTGGTACCAGGTGCTCTCAAAATTTTTATCGCTAATGGTGTCATTGTTTATTTCGTGGTGTACATGGATGGTATATTGTTAACAGGAAACAATACTGAGTGGCTTGATCAGTTTATACGGACCCTCTCGGTGTAATTTGCTCTTAAGGACCTAGGTGCCTTGCATCATTTTTGGGTGTGCAATTTGCTCTTAAGGACCTAGGTGCCTTGCTCTTAAGGACCTAGGTGCCAGAATATCACTGATATATTGACACAATTTAAAATGGATGGTGCAAAGGATGTTTTAACACCATTGGCTGCTTCGGAAAAGTTATTGTCCATGCAGGTGGACAATGCTCCGGCTGATGCAACTCAGTTTCGCCGGCTCCTTGTTCTACTGCAGTATGTGGGTTAAGAGTCTTTTACAGGAGCTTAAGTTGACTCTGCTTAATCCTCCGGTCATCTTTTGTGACAATTTGAGTGCCACGTATGTTTGCAAAAATCCAGTCTTCCAATTGCGCATGAAACATCTGGCATTGGACTACTTCTTTGTTCAGGATTTGGTTGCTAATGGTACGCTGGTTGTGCAACATATTCCCTCTACTGCTCAGCTAGCTGATCTTCTTACCAAACCGTTTGGTCGTCACCTTTTTCTTTAGTTTCGGTCCAAGATCGAAGTCTCCAACGGATCCTCGATCTTGCGGTGGCGTGTTAAGCCTATATGCGACTAATACTCTCTTGTTAGTTTATTTGTTTTATTTACATTCCTGGAGGCCAACGATAGACAATAATTCCCCCTCAAACACAGCTTACAACTTTCATCGTACTGTGCTCTCCAAAGAGCAACTCTTCTCAAAATCTCACTCAAAAGGTGCTGAGTTGAAATCCCACTCTAACTAAGGATTCTTGTGGTTCCGGAGGATCCAACTACAGGAGAACCAGGAACGGAGAGCTTTCCCCCCCCTTCCGCCCGACTCTTTGGTCTTAAGAACGCTGGTTTTAAGAATGAGTGATTGCCCTTCTCCGACCCTTACNCATCCTAAGGTGCTGCTAAATGGATGGATCTTATCAACGTCCATGAATGAGAAATCATAGATCGAACCGCCGAATCGGAAAAATTGGGTCCTATCATAAAGCTTTGGATCGGCTAAGTTCAGGAGTTGGAGATAAGCGGACTCGAACCGCTGACATCCGCCGCAGGGTAAACCACCGCCTCTCAGGTCCCCCGACTGATTCTACCATAGAGGCCAACGATAGACAATAATTCCCCCCCGAACACAGCTTACAACTTTCATCGTACTGTGCTCTCCAAAGAGCAACTCTTCTCAAAATCTCACTCAAAAGGTGCTGAGTTGAAATCCCACTCTAACTAAGGATTCTTGTGGTTCCGGAGGATCCAACTACAGGAGAACCAGGAACGGAGAGCTTTCCCCCCCTTCCGCCCGACTCTTTGGTCTTAAGAACGCTGGTTTTAAGAATGAGTGATTGCCCTTCTCCGACCCTTACCGCCCAACCTGAGAGCGGACAGCTAATGCGTTCCACTTATTGAACATGGTTCTATGGTCGGTCCGTGACCCCTGGATGCTGAAGGCGTCCTTGGAGTGATTCTTGTGACGATGAGACGTGTAGTGTTGCAAAGACCAAGAGAGTAGTTTATAAAGCCCACATAACAACACTTTGTGTATTTTGGTAATGCGTATGTTACATTTTGATTTGACCGCTCTTGTCGCCAAAATAAAGCCCCACAATAATTACACGAATGAGCGGCATCTCTAAGGTCAAAATAACAATCTGGTAACGTAAACAACTTACAATTAATACACATTATTTATATTATGACAAAAATGAACTGAATGGACTTTTTGAATTTAAAGGAAAGTAAACTCACCATATCCATTATTTTGAGCCTCGACCTGTTTGAAATCCATGTTTAAATTACTCCCATTTGTTCTTGACCATGACCTACTGGAATTTCTTACAATTGACCGCAAAACACGATTATGCCGATAATGTGATTCTCTTTCCACTTTAATAAAATAAAACAAATTGTTAAATTTTTTTTAGTAATGAAAAAAGTTGTAAATACATTGTTCATAACATCAGCTAATGGTTGGCGTGATGAAGACATTGAACTTTACATATTTGGCATATTCAATGAACGTTCATTAGACGATTAAAACATGTTACGCATATCAACTGCAATTTCTTTTATTCAAACATATTTAACATCACATTGATCGTATAGAATTTGATTTTATTCAAGTATATATAACAACGCATTTATCGTATAGAACAAATGAAGAAATAAGTAGTGAGCTAATATAGAAAATTCTTACCATCTGTGACAATAGTCGAAGGTGTGAAGTGCCCAATTGTACTGTTCAATTCATATAAACTTGGCTTGCTACTTGGTTGTCCCTAGCTGTGAGTTTCCCGTCCTCAGGGTCTCCATCTTCACCCTTAGTCAGTCGTCTTGACGCCAGTAGCCGGCTCTGTGTTTACACTTTAAGTTTTTCCCCCTTTATTCTCAATTTAAGAACACATGCACCAGATTCTTAGATAATTTAAGGTTAGTGTGTTTCAATTTGAGAAACCCTAATCTTTTTGAACTTGTAATCTCTTAAAAGAGTGTTTTTTTAGTGAACTATATATATATATCTTTCAAACATCGCCTAAAATGTGGTTAGTCTTCCGCTTGTTTTATACATTGGTATCATATGTTTTCTTAATGATTTGATGAGTAGTAGCAATAAAAGCATTCAAGTGAATCACATTTACTGTGAGACAAGGGAACCTTTTATATTTGAAGTGTCACTATATCTTCAATAAGAAGAAAACATATATGTAGACAACATATCATCTACTGATTTCATAAATCATTACTTTCAACCTTGGGCCCTCTAGCCACAAAGTGATATAGTAAATTAAACACATTGCTAATTCATCATTCCAACCTACCAATCAAGTAATGATGTATCCATAAGTGAGCATATAAAATCACAATCATTTTTAATTATAAAATACAAGTCAAATAAGCTTTCAAACTTGTTAGTAAAATGGAATTCAATCCTTAAATTTAAAAACTTTTAAAGAGATCATTGGATTTAGAAAATTAAAAAAAGTGCAATTAGACAAAAAAAAAAGTACAATTATTCTTATTTTAATTTGTTTTAGCAGGTAAGCTTACTTGGCAACCAAATCATCGTCCAAAATATTTAATATAATAACTTTAGGAGATTTTTCTCTATAACAATAAAACTTTTAAATATTATTTTTAAATAGGGATTGTTTTAGTCTCATCATTGCTTCATTACCATTCATTAGCTTCTCATTGTTTTGTTAGTATCCATTTTTACATTGTTATTGCTACAACATTTTATAAATACTAAAAAATAAAAACGTTAATAGTAAGAGTAGACCAAATAACATTTTATGTTACAATTTAAAACTATAGCAACTCTAGTATAACCACTTTTAGTTAATGTTTCTTTAATTTTATTCAACTAAGCATTGGAGAAAAATTAAAATACTCTGCTATATGTTCATTTAATTTTTGTTAATATGCCTTTTATTTATTTAATTAAACACTTCCAAAAAATAGTAACATTTCTTATTCTAACATCAATAAATTGATAAATAAGAATAAAAATTATAATAATTAATGAAATACACAAAAATACAAAATATTCATATTTTATAATATTGTTTCCAAATTTTTAATTAGATAAAATAAAAGACATATTAATAAAAATTTTGGGGGTAAACATTTCGATTTGGTTTCTTTAATTTTGGTTTGCTAGGCAGTTGTGTTTTATCCTCAATTGAAATCTTTCTACAATTATATTTCTTACATTTTTCTAGAGTAGCTGTCTTCTATCTAATGTACTATTCCATTCTACATGCTTTATGGTTTGTTTGGCTATTTAATCTTTTTGCATCCAAGTTATAAATTTGCATGTGAATTAATAATGAAGTTTATATTATTTGAGAGTTGTTTGTTCCTAGATGTAAGGCTTGCAACTCTTCCAGTATGTGTTTAGTGTTATTTACGATCGTTAGTTTGCTTTGCTATACTTGAAATGCAAGTTTTTCTGGTGTGTTATAGTTGATGTGTTTTTGTATCGGGTATCTATCCTTTGTAAGCAGAGATTGTGTGTATCGACTTTGTGCCTTTTAACAACTGCACTTTGATCAAAAGAGTTCTAACACATAAATAGTCACTTAAGTTTCTACTAATAACACATAAATAACATAGAAATAAAATTGCATAATAGAATTCTATTTTATACATGCCTAGTGTTTTCACAATGTCAAACTTAAAAAAAAAAAAAAAAAAAAGAGAGAGAGAGAGAGAGAGAGAGAGAGAGAGAGAGATGTGAGAATATGTAAGTTGTATTTCATACTAAAAGATTAACCCACTATAAATAGTGTATAAGGGAGAATAAATAGTGAGATGTTACAACTAAGCTAGTCTACAAGAATGTAAATAGAACTAATAAACTAAGAAGAGAATATTAGTCGCATATAGGCTTAACACGCCCCCGCAAGATCGAGGATCCGTTGGAGACTCTGATCTTAGACCGAAACAGAAGAAAAAGGTGACGACCAAACGGTTTGGTAAGAAGATCAACTAGCTGAGCAGTAGAGGGAATATGTTGCACAACCAGCGTACCATTAGCAACCAAATCCTAAACAAAGAAGTAATCCAATGCTAGATGTTTCATGCGCAAGTGGAAGACTGGATTTTTGCAAACATACGTGGCGCTCAAATTGTCACAAAAGATGACCACAAGAATGTCCCTCACTTACTCTGATACGAGATTGCCCTTCAAGTTCCAGCGTAAACAATTCTCATTGATGCTCGCATATGTCATGACTATCAACAAATTAAAAGGCAAAGTCAAACACTAACTCATGTTGAGTTATTGCTGAAAAAATTGGTGTTTATTCACGGTCAATTGTACGTGGCTTTTTCCCGAGTTAACCATCCTGATAGCCTGAAGGTGTTAGCTCTAGACGAGGATGGACAAGATTCTGTTACTACTACCAATGTCGTCTACAAAGAGGTTTTTAACAATGTATAATTCGAATCAGTGATATTATGTTTTTTTTTTCAAAGAGCACATTTGTTATACAAATCCTAAACACTGATATATAAAATTTCCAAAGTACATATTAGCTATTAATTAAAAAATTATTTGGTCAAATTCAAGTAAGGATAATATCACGAAACATAATAGATCCAAACCATCTTTTCAATTGCACTATATAATATTTGATGTTATAATTTATAATTTATATAATTATATATCAATCTAAATATTTTTAAAATATTATAGAAAATTCGTTACGTGCATTGCATAGGTGAAAATAGTAGTACTTGGTAATGATAATGAGTTTTGGTGAAAGTATTTTACATATTTGGTAGGAGGGTGGAATTTCATTGATTATCAATATTGATGTTTGGTTATGTATGACCCAATAATTTTCTTTCAAAAAAAATTTTTTGTTTTAATTTTTTTTGTTCATATTAGGGTTTTGAATGTCATTATATTATGACTAATTGCCTTGAATTTTTTGTTTTTGTATTTTTAAAACATTTATTCCCTTTAAAAGTACTAATCCGAACTTAAAAATTAAATTACCAATAAAATGGAATGATATTGTTTTTAATTAGGAAATTAAATTTTTAGTTGAAGAGATAATCAAATCTTATAGTTGTATTTTAAATAGTTGTCAATCAACCACTAACTATAATTTTGATTGCCATTCCTTAGTATGTAAACCCATTAAACTAAACATAGGCCCTGTTTGGTAAATAATCAACATATCAGCCAATTTTGGCTTATTTGATCACTATTAGTTGTTTGGTTAATAAGCTTTTTATAACTTTAAAATCCTAAAATTCAAAAGGCTACTCAAAGCAGCCTTTTCAATTAGCTTTTTGAGAAAAAAATTATACCAAACAGCTATTAGCTAACAGCCAATCTATCAAAAATTATACCAAACAGCTATTAGCTAACAGCCAATCTATCAAACAACTTTTTAAACAGCTATTAGCTAACAGCCAATCTATCAAACAACTTTTTAAAATCTAATGTTATTAACAAATCATACCTTTTAAGTCAAATAGCCAACCCAATCAACCAACAGCCGTTTACCAAACAGCGCCCTAGCCTAAATTACCTTTAAAAAAAACACAGCCTAAATTAGTCTTTCTCCAATGGAGACGAAGGCAATTTCTCTTCCTCTCAAAACCTAGTCATATTAACCCGGCAATATTAGTATCCAATTGCGAAATGCGGTGTCCACAGTCAATTGTGGCTATGGTGGATGACGACATAATGTAATTCTAAGAAAATGAAAGAAAATTGTTATTGTTTATGTTACTGTTGGTTTTGTTATTATTATTATTATTATTATTATTATTATTATTGTTGTTGTTGTTGTTGTTGTTGTTGTTGTTGGGTGAGTACCAGTGGTCCTATGATGATTTGGTCTCATCCCTGGGCAAGTAGTCGGCCTCAATGCCCGTACTTATACTGTGGACCATGGGTCATGGTTGATACTGCAGTTATGTTGAAAGGATATTGTAGTTGTGTTGAAAGGATACTGCAGTTGTGTTGAAAAGGAACTGTAGTTGTGCGGAACAGAGGCCGTATCATTCATCTGGAACTGCAGTTGTGTTGAACAGATACTGCAGTTGTGCGGAACAGAGGCCGTATCATTCATCTGGAACTGCAGTTGTGTTGAACAGATACTGCAGTTGTGTTGAAAAGATACTACAGTTGTGTTGAACAGATACTGCAATTGTGTGGAACGGATGAACGGTCTCTGTTCCGTGCAACTGCAGTTTCGTCTCAACACAACTGCAGTATCTTTTCAACACAACTGCAGTATCCGTTCAACACAACTGCAGTATCAGTTATGATCATGGTCCACGAATTTGCCCCTCAATGCGGTCATCTAGAATCTCATAACAAGGTGTCTTATATAAAGAAACATAATTTGATTGATTTGGTACCTTAATTATTTTAGGAGTTTACTTACCGTCTTTCATATTCAATCAATTTGTAATTTATTAGAAAAACTAGTTTTATACGCGCATTGCGCGAATGAGTTAATGCCCAATGTTTATATTTAAATAAATATTTGAAAGTATATCAATGCAAGATTATATAGGAGCACTAGTACAAAACAGCACATAAAACACTGACATTTAGCTACCGTTCTTGTAAGAACGGTAGTGTATTCTTAAAAAAAATGCGCGGTGGCAATTTTGTAAATAAGTGAAGAACAATTCGCTACCGTTGTTAGTTGGAACGGATGCGGATTATTAAAAAAAAACGCTCATTATATTCCGCTACCGTTCCATGTGGAAACGGTAGCGGAAAAGATATTAAAAANAATAAATATTTGAAAGTATATCAATGCAAGATTATATAGGAGCACTAGTACAAAACAGCACATAAAACACTGACATTTAGCTACCGTTCTTGTAAGAACGGTAGTGTATTCTTAAAAAAAATGCGCGGTGGCAATTTTGTAAATAAGTGAAGAACAATTCGCTACCGTTGTTAGTTGGAACGGATGCGGATTATTAAAAAAAAACGCTCATTATATTCCGCTACCGTTCCATGTGGAAACGGTAGCGGAAAAGATATTAAAAAAAATTTAAAATTTAAAATAAAAAAAAAAAATTCGAACAAACCCACCGCGCAGCCATTTCCGATCCTCACCATTTCCTCACCAACTCTCTGCAAATTTGCCACACCCACCACGCAAATCCAAACCGCAGACTCCACACCGCCTTCCACCATCGCAGCCACCACAGCCGTCGCAAACAGATCTGCACCAGCCACCGCCGCCATTGCAGCCTTCGTCCCAGCCTCCGTTCCAGCGTCCTCCTCCGCTTCAACACTGGATGCATGCTCTGATTCTCCATCCCCTCTTTAAGGTTAGGGTTTCAGATTTCCTTATTCTGCGACGCTCCATCTTTCCCGCATCTCTCTTCTTCTCTCACCCAAAACCCTTTAATGTAATACTTTATAGTACTAATCTAGTATATAGTTTAAGATAGATATAGTTAATACTTTAAGTTTTAAACACAATACTTTATAGCCCAAATGTAATACTTCATATCCAAATCTAGTATACAGTTTAAGGTAGATATATTTAATACTTTAAACCTTAAACACAATACTTTATTGTCTAATTGTAATACTTTAACTTATAGCACAATTTTAAGACAAATATATTTAATACATACATGAATTACTATTTTAATTTCTTTTTTTTGATCGAAAACATATATGATTAATTTGATGATGTATGTTATGTTTTTGAAGAGGATGAAATACTAAGGTGAGATATGATGAAAGCAGGAAGAAACTGAATGCAGAATTACGGCAGCACGGAGACGGATTGGTGTCCGCTCAGATGAGAACAAGAATCGTCGCATTGTGGCGCTGTTCTTTGAACCCATAAACTATGACTCAAATTATAATATTATGACCCAAATTATATAGACCCGACCCGTCTCACGATTGTGACCCGTGAGACGGTCTCACACAAGTGTTACCCTATTTCTTTTCCTCTTCCGTTATATAAGAATGAATTAATTATAATTATTATAAAAAAATTCAAAGACCCATGTTTAATTGTAATTATATAATTTATACTTATTAGCTAAATTAACATAATAATTATTAGACAATTTTATTAATATCTATGCAGTTAATTCCTAAATTACCGTGATAATTATTAGGTAATAATACTAATAGTGTGTGAAATTATACTTGTATATGATCAGTATAATATATATATATATATATATATATATATATATATATATATATATATATATATATATATATATATATAAAAGCATAAAATTACCATAGTAATTACACAAAAATATGAATGATAATTTACTTACTAATAAAAATAACGTTAGCAGTAAAAAGAAAAGGAAAAATAGAAATAAATGTGGAATTCAAAAAATTACTAATTAATCTAATGAATATGAATATAAGAAAGATTGTGTAAAAAAAAAAAGGAAAAGAAACAGTAATTCATAATTTATATTAAAATAAGATTGTGCCGTTATTTTACTATTAAAACTGTACTATAAATACTCTTAAAAGCAAATTAAAGAACAATTCTACAATTCATTAATTTATATTTTTCTCTGGTATATCTGCTATTTGTCCTCATTGTTTAGTGATGGAGCGTTTTCGTCTCTGTCTTTGACCTATCCCCAAGACGAGAAAAAGGTCTATAAGGCTCCTGTTGATGCGTTGTTATTTGCTCAGAAAATATCAATGCTATGCAGTTAACCAACAAACACTCAAGTGCTTATTCCATGACTCCCGAGTAAATTTCTCCATAATATAGTTAGATTTAGATATTTATATTATTTAGGTATGGGAGGGATGGGATGGGAATGTGAGGAGCAAAAAAAAAATTTCATTAATTAATCATATATATATATATATATATATATATATATATATATATATATATATATATATATTCATATATAATATCAACTAACAATCAATTATTCTTAGTCAAATAAAGTTACAAATATACATCTTCTATAAATGTTATCATATTATAACGTATCCACATACTTATATCCGTATAGACTGTTGAAACCCTCAATGTTTTCTCTACCCAGCTCATCACAAGTAGGCATGCCTCTATTTGAACTCACCAGTAGAGATGGTTAGACAAGATTGTTAATGCATTTGATCTTAAGGGAGAGGAATATATGGGGTTTCTATTTGAAAGACGTAAAAATGAGTTCCAGTTTACATGAAGGGTACTTTTCTGTGAGGACTTGGCACAGTTAAATGCTCTGAAAGTATTTCGTTTTTCTTTGACAACTATATTCACAAGGAAACTACATTCAAGGAGTTCATTGATCATTACAAAACATTTTTGCATGACTGTTATGAAGAGGCAACCAAAGGCAGATTTTGAAACTAAATATAAGCAACCTACAATAAAATATGTCTTCCTTATGAGAAACAAATGTCAATTGTCTATACACACAGTATTCAAAAAATTTCAATATGGTGAGGTTTATTGAATGGGTAGTTGTGATGTTCGAAGGATGGTGAAGATGGACAAAGAATGTTATACATGATTGATGATTGATGATTGATGATTGATGATTAATTATTAATTTTTCATTGTTTTGGAGGAAGAGTTTGGGCAAGAAAACGATTTTGTTTTTAATAATAGCATAGACTATGACAAGACTGCAAAAAAATAATAAAAAATCAAACTTCCATAAACATATGCCTTTTCCAAAATTGAATTGTAATGTAAAATCACACTCAATAATTAAAAATATTGTCAAATTATGAAAAGATTACAAAATCCTAAAATTGCAACAAATAGTCATAATAATAAATATATATTAAATTTTTTTAAAAAAAGAAACCTTCCTTTTTCGGTTTTGCAAAATCATTTCCATCAAATACTCAAAATCGAATGAGTGCATGGTTTCAATAACTCGTTATACAGTCGACCATGGTACAATAAGATTGTCAAATGAAATTATAATAGAGTTAAGATGATATTTATTATTCCTCCAACGGGTGGTAAGATCAGTGGACATTTCAACGGGTTCAATAGAATCGTGCGTCCAACGAGACTACTCAATGGGTCTATTGAACCCGTTGGGAAATATGTGCTCGCTTGTGTTGGTTACGCAACCCGTTGTGATGTAATGTGTAATACGTTGTCGAGCGTTGTGCAACATATTTTCGGGATTAATTATTTGGCTCATTATTTATTGATTTGTTCTTAGTTAGTTATTAAGATGTTCATGTGCGCCTGAAATTTTGGAAATCAACTACAAATTTGGGATCAACATCTGACTATTGATCTTGCAAAATCTATAATCCATATTAGTCCACAATTTTCACATGGAGATTAGTTCTCATGTGATCATCCCCCTATATATATATAGGGTGCTGAGATGAGAATGGATGCCTAAGAGAGAACTGAGAACCAATCACAACCGTCCACCTGTCCAAATCTAACAGATCATATGCATTTAAAAAAAAAAAAGACGCGGTAGCACTTTTGTAAATAACTCAAGCTTTAGTGCATGTAACATGTGTTAAATTAAAGTAACTGGTGCAAGTGTGCAAGTTAAATAACATAAAAGTGCAACCATTTTACTTAATAGTGCAAGTAATTTACCTTTTCACATTGATGCACCTAATGATAACGTCTTTCACATTGGTGCACTTAATAATAACGTTTGGTGCAACTAATGATAACATTAGGTGCACTTAATATTATTGTTCGATATACATTATTTTTTTCACTTTTAATATATGTTACTTGCACTTAGGTGCACTCTATGAAACTGTTGCTTGCACTTAGGTGCACTCTATGAAACTGTTACTTGCACTTTTAACTCAATTTTCTTTCACTTCAAAGTTCAATTATATTTACGAAAATGCTACCGCGTTTAAACATATAAAAAAAAAAACTTTTTGATCTTTAGATCTGTACAAATGAATGACTATGATGGGTTCTCAATTCTCTCTTAAGCATGTGGTACTCACCTGATCCATCTCATATATATATATATATATATATATATATATATATATATATATTGACGGTAATAATGTGTTTACCGGTATATTATTTGAGTATTTGAATGTTTGAATACCATATTGAGCGTAGTGCTCAGTGTACAAGTGAGTTCAGTATGTATTGTCTAAGTTCAAGTGTCGTGTCTCACTACGTGGTTGTGAGTCTTTTTATTCCTTTCAGCTCAGTAACGGAGCATTGATGAGGAATTGAACGTTAGTTGAACGTTGGACATCAATGCTTGAGGAGTTGAACGTTTGGTCATCAATACTGAGGAGAGCTGAATGTTGGTGATCAATGCTTGAGGAGTTGGACCGTTGCGCATTGATGCTGAGGAGTGAGGTGTCTTGGGTAGTTTGAACGGCAACTGTCTTGGTCATGACAATGGTTACGGGTCGGGTACCCAATTACCCTGTCATATATATATATATATATATATATATATATATATATGTACATATATATCAAAAAAATGCGAGCAAGCAGTGAAGACGAAGGCAATGACAAATATCTGATTATAATTGTTAAAAATATCCGATTATAACTTTTGTTATCTTTTCCTACTATTGTTATTATGCACATGCATCCACAGTATATTTTCTTATTTTATTCAATAATAATAATATATAGACATTATTTATTGAAGTACTATGTAAGTTATTTAATAAAATAAAGTAATAAGGTTCAAATTGGCCACTGAACGTAACCTGAAAGTGTAATTAGGCCACTGAACGAAAAAATAGTGCAATTAGTCTACTGAACACTCCAAATGCATGCATTTTCACCAGATAGCAGGTTACCTTTCATTTCATCAGGTTGCCCGCTTATGTGGATGGTGAATTGACATTTTAAAATAATTTTTTAATAATAATAACATTAAAAATAAAAAAATAAAAAATTAAATGCCTGTTTCCTTGTTTTAAAAAATTAATTAAAAAATTTAAAAATACAATGCGCTTGTTTGCTTGTTTGTTTTTTTTTAATTTGTTATTTATTTTATTTTTGTTTTTAAAGTTTAGTATTAAAAAAATATTTTATTTTTAATAACATTAAAAATAAAAAATAAAAAATTAAATGCATGCTTCCTTGTTTTTTTTTTTAAAACAAAAGTAATTAAAAAAAATTAAAAATACAATGCGCTTGTTTGTTTGTTTGTTTTTTTTTTTAAATTAAAATTTTAAATTTTTTATTTATTTTATTTTTATTTTTAAAGTTTAGTATTAAAAAAATATTTTAAAATGCCAACTTACCATCCATGTACGCAGCAACCCGATGAAATGGAAGGTAACCTGTTATCAAGTAAAATTGCATGCATTTAGAGTGTTCAGTGGCCTAGTTGCATTTTTTTTTCTTCTTTCAGTGGCCTAATTGCACTTTGAAGTTACGTTCAATGGCTAATTTGAACCTTATTCCTAAAATAAATATCAAATTAATAAAAAATGGTTTAAATTATTATTATTATACAATATTATAAATATTTAAAATCTAAATAAATTTAAAATTTTAGTATAGAGTACTAATATTGAGAATCAATTTTTGTGCAACGCGCGTACCAAATACAAATACTTAGTATATATAATATTTCCCAAAATTATTTTAGAAAATTATATATATACACATGAATTCCAAATATATATATATATATATATATATATATATATATATACATACATAGAGTAAAGAGTTTGCACAGATGTTTGTATCATTGTATGCCCTTAACAGAATATTTGAATAAGCATATTCATATTGCATACATATATAAATTGATCCACGGGTTTCCTGGAAGGGCAAGAAGCTTGTCAATAGAAAAGAAATTTGCAGTTAGTTTGCTCCCAGTGTTGCAGTGGCAGGAAGAAGGCTAGCCCAAAAGACATAATGAAAATTAAGATGAGGTTATATTCTTACAAATGCTTGGTGGGGTTTTTTACTCTTCCAGTTATATTTTGGTTTGTTTGTTTTTTGTTCTTTTCATCTTCTTTAATGCCAATTAATTTTCTTTTTAAGATGTTTGAAATATCCTTCAACTCCATGCTCACTTCAGGTTTTAAAATCAACTGTATGGTAAAAAGTTAAAAACCCACCTTGTAAACCTCTACGCTCCCTTTGGAAAATGCCATTTTTCACAGTTAGGTTTCGACTCCGAGCAAAACCGGTATACTTTCACCTTTGCTTTGAAAGCTTGCACCAAGATGTTGGACTTGGAAAAGGGTCGTGATATTCATGATGATGTATCTAGGAGGAACCTTGAATGTGATGTGTTTATTGGGACCTGACTTGTCTCCCTCTATTGTAAAACGGGTAATTTAAAGAGCGCAAGGGAGATGTTTGATAAAATGCCTAAAAGGGACTTGGTTGCTTGGAATGCAATGGTTTCTGGATTTTCTCAGAGTTCAGAGCCGCTAATGCATTAGAGGTTTTTAGTACATGCAGTTTAGTTGTGGGGTTCAGCCTAATTCCGTAAGTTTGTTGAATTTGTTTCCCGCAGTTTGCAAGTTCACGGACGAGATGATTTGCAGGTCTATTCATGGGTTTGTTTATAATGGCCTGATTGATATGTACTCAAAATGTGGACACTCCAATGTAGCTCATCAAGTTTTTTATCAGATGAGAGTGAGAAATGATGTTTCATGGGGTACAGTGATGGCTGGTTATGCGTATACTGAGAACTTCCGTGAAGTTCTGGAGCTTTTTGATTGCATGAAAAGAGAAGATTTGAAATGAATAAGGTATCTGCTATAAGTGCATTGTTGGGAGCTGCTGAGATGAAGGATCTAGAAAAAGGTGTGGAGATTCATAATTATACAATTCAAGAAGGGATTGATTCAGACATTATGATTGCTACTTCTCTAATGACAATGTATGCTAAATGTGGAAAACTCTCATCTGCTGAATTCCTGTTTCATAATTCTGTTGCTAAAGACGAGGTTTCTTGGAACACAATGATTGCGGGATACGTGCAGAGTGAACCCGAGGTATATGAATGTGGCTGTGTGTGCTATGAATTGTTTGAAAGTGAAAATGAAGTATACATATGCAGAAGGCCATAGAAGAAGAATTACACTGGAAATTTAGGAGATGTAAGCCAAACCATACATCTTCGGCTGCTTGGCAAAGGTGTAACCGATCCAGAAAGGCTGTTAAATATGAAGGAATCACCTGCATCTTGTCCTTGAAGTCAGTTCACCAACTTTCCACTTTATTTCAATCAAAGTTCATTACTTTAGATTTCATATATTAATTACTTCTCTGCTTGTATTGTGGGCAGGTGACGGTTTGCAAGAAGGCAGACTACTTCCAGGATCTAATAGATGTTCGGTAAAAATTGTGAGTAGAAACTATCTTCTCAACCAACTTTTTACTAGAAGTTTTTGATATTCAAACTCTGCAACATAATCTCTCTGTTCAGACATGGTCACTATAAAGTTTATCAGAAGACCTTTCACTGTGAGTGAAAAAATGGTAAATGCTCTTCTAACCTTGTATTCTTTTCATGTTCCAACTTAGAAGTCTAGAAGACACAAACTTTTATGAATATATATTTCTCTTTCTGTACCACTCTTTGTTAACCAATAAACAGTGTTTATAGGGAGTCTGAATTCTCCCTGGAAGAACATATAGTTCACCAGGTGTTTGACCATAGGATCTAGCTTTAGTGTTAAAATTGAACTAAGCTTTAGATAATTTTTTAAATAAAGCAATCACTAGTAGGGATCCATAGCTCAGTGGTAGAGCATTTGACTGCAGATCAAGAGGTCACCGGTTCGAACCCGGTTGGGCCCTTTGAAGTGATCTTATTTTTGTTCCTACCTACGCCTTATAAGAACATGGTTATTATTATTTTTTAATAGTCTTTTGAAAACAAAAAAATATATATACACAATTACGGGGAGTAATAATTGGAGTGGTCGCTAGACTTAATTGCCTAATGAGTACATGAAGTGAGCTATTGGCATGCATGCATGACGAGATTTTTCTAAGCAAATTTATATGTCATGGCGGTAATTAACTACAATTGGTAATATACTAATATGTAAATAAATTCTTTAGGGTTCACATTGCTGCTTAAATTTTTATCATACTATCACGTTGTTAGTTCTTTGAGAATTGACATCTACCCTTCCAATGATTAAAGGTCACCACCCGATACAGCTAGTTAGGGTGAGAAGCAATGCAAGATGATCTATCTATGTAAGCTCCAAAGGTAGGTTCAAGAGAGAGCTAAATGGATGGCATCCAGATAGATCAAAGTTGCAAGCGGCCACTAGCCACTGACCCTACTAAAATGTATAGTATTATTTTTGTTTAGCTTAACTATGTTATCTTTTTCTACTTTTGTTAAAATGTATAGTATTATTTTTGTTTAGCTTAACTATGTTATCTTTTTCTACTTTTGTTAGATGGGGTTGAGGGATTGTTGTTGATAGAATGGTGATGGGCCAAATGACATTATCTTAAATGCCTCAATTCTAGATCATAGTTCACTAATGGCTTATCTTTATACTTAAATGAAAAATGAAATTAGGCCTCAATTAGTCGTGTTATTTATTTATTTATTTTCCTTTGGTTTGAATGAGGGATGATTATTGGCAAAAAGTTGGATGGAACACTAAGAGGGGTGTATTCAATCAAGACTTTATTTTAAAGACTTTTAAAGTGATGGATTTTAATTGACTTTTGTAGAGTTCTTGTAGACTTTCTTAGAATCTTTTAAACTTTCATCAACTTTGTAGGAGTTTATAAATATCCATAAGATAGACATTTATAGACTTTTAAAAACTTTTTCATATTAAAAAGTCTACAAACATCATTAAAACTCTAAATTGAATACACCCTTACAAACATTCCATAACTTCTGTTAATATATTATTTATAATTTTCTTACAAAAATATATTTTTATAAACCATAAATAAATTAACGCATTATAAAACAAAAAATAAATAAATATTGATTGCCACAAAAATATAGTATACTATACATAATAAAGAAAACATAACCAATTTTCACTAAATATAATTATCAAAATTTCTAGAATGAAAAAGGATGAATTAAAATATTTCTCTTGTTAGTACAATTATCTTGTTATTTTAATCTTTACTCTTTTCTTGATGAACATCTCTCATTCATAAAGCCTGTACTATGGTATGCAGAACAGACAATTATATAGCACCTAAAGCTATGGTACTCATACTACTCAGAAAATACAAAATACAAGCACATCATCTAGGATTCTGAGTTAATTAAGTGTGGGACAAAACGGCTAACACTCTGCCGCGCAAGATATCAATTATGGTTGGAGATCCACACGACTTTCGCTTCCGCTACTACAAGGTTAGGTTTCTCGTAGATTTATTCTATAACGTTAGACTATATTTTAGATATAACATTTGGTATCAAGAGCCTTTATCAATCTCTTTCTGGTTGATTGTTTTACTTTAATCAACATTAATTTTTATATATACATTGAGTTTGTATTTTTTTTTTGAAGAGACATTGAGTTTGTATATATTTGTCTGCTAAAATTTTTTTCTTAACGGTAAGCACGATTTTAATTTGTATTTTGAATTTCAAAATTATTTCGTGATCTTTTGGGAATCCACCGCCATCGAGATTTTGGTCGGAGGAATACGGTACAATATAATGTTGCAGCCTATGCGCAAAAATATATGTCCAATATCAATACTCAAGTTAAAATCTTAATTAAATTAAAATATTTTTTAAATAATAGTGTGTTTATATATATATATATATATATATATAATTGTATAATTCATATTAATATTTTTCAAGAATTAAAGAAATGATACATACTAAATATAAATATGGTAATATTTAATTAAAATCTAAATGAATTTAAACATACCATTGAAGATTGTAAGAAAAAATGGGTATGCATTATTAAGGACATATGTGGCTGACATATTTCATTTCTGTGTTTGTTCTAGTTTAGCTCCTATTGGATAGTTGGATATGTTAGACTAGTTGTTATAACTTCTTACTATCTTCTCTCCTCTGTACACTATTTATAGCTGTGTGAGTTTACATCAATAAATCGTTCATAAACTCTCTATGGTATCAAGAGCTTAAAATCTCCCACGAAAGAACGAAACTTTTTTTCCTGTGCCTTTCTAATCGATGGCTTCCACCAGTGAGATCATTCACCTAAATGCTCCCACACACCTCCCTATCAAACTTCACCACCAACAATTTCTCAGTTTGGTGCCGATAGGTTCACGCTACCCTTGTTGGTCTCAATCTCCTAGGCTACATTGACGGTTCCATCAAGGAACTAGCCAAATTCACGAATTCTGCTCAAACCGTCCCTAATCCAAACCATTCAATTTGGTACTGTTAAGACCAAATTCTTGTTAGTGCACTTATGGGAAGCTGTACTGATTCAATCCAATCGCTCATCTCGTCGGCCACGACAACCCATGATGCATGGCAACGTCTTTTTGCAGGTTATGCTAGTGCCTCTCGAGGACACATTATTTCCCTCAAGGCAAAGCTAACTAGAAACCAGAGAGGCTCTTGGTCTATTACAACATATCTTAACGGCATGCGAGCCATAGCCGACATGCGTCCCTTCAAACCAACCGGCAATTGAACTCCAATCGGAATGCCGTACCAATACTGTTAATCATGAAGCCAACCGATCGAATTGGCAACAAGGGGGAACTAATCGGCCCACTATTATATGCAAGTTTTGTAACTTTGCAGGTCATGAAACAAAGGTGTGTCGTAAGCTGGCTAGGTTCTTGAAAGAGCATAACGTCCTCCCCGCACAGACGTCTGTGTCGGCTACAGCTCATTCGGCACATGCATCTCCACCTTGGCTATTTAACAGTGGTGCATCGCATCACGCCACCTCTAGTCTCATGTCTCTACAGACACTCTCTGAGTACAATGGCCTGATGAGGTTTGCCTGGGGTGATGGTAATTCGCTACAAATTTATCATATTGGCCGGTCTGTCATTCCAACTCCATATTCTGTCTTTACCTTAGAAAATGTCTTGCATGTTCCTTAGTTACATACTAACTTAGTGTCCATATCCAGTTATGCAAGACTGATCGCGTGTCTATTGAATTTTTTGGTTCTCATTTTCTTGATAAGGATCTTCAAACGGGGACTTCTCTACTGAGGGGAGTGAACAATACTATGGACCAGCTGTTTTGCACCCAACAGTACATGCTACACAGTTGTTGTGTCTGTCTTAGTGGCACCATCAACTTGGTCATCTGTCTAATAAGGTGTTGCAACTTGTGTTGCAACGCTGCAATGTTCCAGTTTCTATAGCTTTTCTGCGACAATTCTACTGCCCTTCTTGCAATGTGCATAAAAGCCATAAATTTCCCTTTGCCAAAAATACCCTCGTTAGCACTAAATCCCTGCAATTAATCTATACTGATGTATGGGGCCTACTGAAATGTCTGTTGATGAATTTTGCTATTACGTGATTTTTGTCGACCATTTTTCAAAATACATTTGGCTATACCTCATGAAGCGTAAGTCAAATGTATTTGCAATATTTACCCAGTTCAAAAAATTAGGAGAGAAATATTTTGGCCTTTCCATCACCACTTATTATTATTATTATTATTATTATTATTATTACTATTATTATTTTAAGAAATAATATATTCATTTTCAAGAAAATGGACCAAACAAAAAAAATGCAATTTCTTAACACTTAGCCAAATAAAAAAATATAGTTTTCTAACCTTCAGCCAAACACTAAAAATTTAAAATAATTTATAGAAAATGAATCATTTTCTAAAAATTATTTCTTAGAAAATATTTTTTAGATTTTCAAATAATGGGCCTTTAATACCATAATTGTTAAACATTAATGATACGACGTACTAATTATATTTATTGGCATATGCTTTTTTTATAAATTTTTTTAATGTGTTATTTAATATCATTTAATGTTATTCAATTTCAATTCTATGGTAAATTTACCAAATATTACCAAAATTGAATATGAGAGTCACTATAAATATAGGCATCGGATCAAACTGCATATCAAAACAAGAGCAGATATAAATCTGAATAGAATTGCTACTAAGGAAACATGAATTCAAAGATGGTAAAAATTTACTTTTCTTGCTTAATTGTGGGTTTCATCATGGTTGCTTTGCTCTCCCATCTCGGTAAAACTTCATTCTTATGCTCTCTTATCTAACCTTTTTATATTCATTTTTAGAAAATCAAAATTTTGGTCCATCATTTATTTTTTAATTGTTAATGTAATCCTTAATTTTCAATTTCAGGCAATTTGATCTTTGAATTGTTTAAAATTTCGTCAATTAGACCCTTTAGCGATCAAAATGATGATTTTCACATTTTTAAAATTTCGTCAATTTGGTCCCTGGAAAGATTTAATTGACAAAATTTTAAACAATTCAAAGATTAAATTGGTTGAAATTGAAAACTAGAAACTACATTGACAATTGAAAAATAATTGAGAGACGAAAATGTTGATTTCCCCTCTTTAGAATTTAATACATATATACAAAACTAGGAAAGTATAATAATTAATAATTATTTTACTTATGATTATGACAGCCAAGCTAAATCATTGATATACCAAGGACCTTGTACAGATCCAATGTACAAAAACTGTTATCTATATTGTATCAACAATGGGTTCCCATAAGGTGGTATATGTTTGCCAAGTGTCCCTGGAGTTCCCCTTCTTTGCTATTGCATAATACCATGATTTTTTATTTTTTATTTTTTGTTATTTTGTATCTCTTTAACTAATAATATAATATAAATTTCATTCAATCTATTTGATGTCGGTTGATTTTGAGCAATCGCGAAATTTAATTTTTAAGATTGTTATAATGTTCATCGCATGTTTCGTAAATGTAAAGAAAGATTCCATGGACACAAATAATCCGGAAAAATGAGTTCTTTCAAACAGGGACGAATCCAAAAAAAATAATTGAGTGGGGTGAAATTCAAATTATAAAAAAATACGAGATCGTATACTTAACACTTCAAAACTACCATGAATAGATGAATCTTTAAAAGTAGTTATTATTTTAAAGAATTTCTCCACAACTGAATCAAAAAAATTCATATCATAAATAAATTTCAGAAGCAAACATGAGCTAATTTAACTTTAAGGCAGTAAAGTTTTAACCAAAGCAGACTGAAGACTACAGAGTGATGAGTTAGAAAAGGTTTCATTTGATGCAATAGATATTGTACAGAGTATTTTTTTTTTTTCTTTCCGGGACATTTGGTTGTAGGGAAGGAATTAGGTGGGAAAAGAATTGTAACTCCATGAAAAAGAATAATGTGGGAATAAAGTGGAAATTTAAATTCTCGTGTTTGGTTTGCAAGAATAAAATTACTGAAAATTTTAATTCTAATGTTTAGTATACATGGAATTGAAAAGAAATAAGTAATATAAAGTACAAAATGCCCATTATTATTATTATTATTATTATTATTATTATTATTATTAATCTTATAAACAATGCAAATTTTCAATCACTATTGCATAGAAATAAAGAATTCATTCGTTATTATAAACAAAGTTAACAAGCACACAACTTACACCATTCACGGTTGCATAGATCGGCGCACAAAATGAATATTATACAACTCATCCACTATCGACGCACAGAATGAAAATTTTGCTTTTCAAAATTTAGGCAAATAGACTATATATACATATCAAATTCCCTCAAACCAAATGCCATGTTCTAGTTTCCTTGTTCACACAATATATTCAATCACATGCATATGATCACAAAACTATATTCATCAAAAGTAAAGCTATTGAAAAGAAACGTGAAAATGGGCTTTAAAAGAGTAAAAAAAAAATGCTCACCAACAAATAGAGAAATTAAACAAAAATCTGTAAATTAAAAAGTCAAAACAAAACAAAAATCGCAGTGTAACTACAAACTTAGAATAAATTCATCGCAATTTTGTAAACGATAACTAAAACTAACTAGGCAAAGTAAACCAACATTTCAATTGTCCAAGCAAGCAGCAAATCAACTTCATAATTGACAAACCAATAAATGAAATTCACATTATTTCGCAGACTCCTTTCATATATATGAACAAGCAGAGCATCATTACAAAGATTATACAGAAATTAATTAACAAAATGTGGGGAAATATACATCACATATATAAACAATAAATAGAGAATACATAAAATTATTGAAGATTGAAGATTTAAGAAATTAGAGATTTATTATTTATGGAATTAGAATTAACTAATTAAGAGAATAAGGATGAAAATTGGTTCGAACTGAGCATTTGCAAATTGTTGCTGACTTGTCTGAGGGTGGTCATTGGGAATTTGAGATGCCTCATGCCTGAGTCTAACATCAGCACATCACCTATCTCTCTAATCTCTCTATCCTCATTCCTCAGCGGTAAGCTCTCATCTATCATACGGAAATTAGGGCAAAAACAAAATTAAGGAAATCAGGCCAAAATCATAATAAGATTTCAAAACTCTAAACATAGGGCAAACAATTGAAAAAAATTAAGATTTATAGTCCAAGGGGTGAGAGAATGAGACTACAAAGCTGAGGCCTGAGGGTGAAGACGGTTAGACGGAGCCGGCTGTCTGCGAGGCGGCAACTGGACAACTCACAATTGTCGACTGGACCACTAAACGTCTGGACCTAGTAGTTGGTGGGCGGTGGCGAGGCACAGTAGATGACGGTGTGAAAACATGAAACGCGATAGAGGGAGGACTAAATGAATTTTTTTAATATATAAACTACTAGACGTCTGGACCTAGTAGTTGGTGGGTGGTGGCAAGGCACAGTAGATGACGGTGTGAAAACATGAAACGCGATAGAAGGAGGACTAAATGAATTTTTTTAATATATAAACTACTAGACGTCTGGACCTAGTAGTTGGTGGGCGGTGGAGAGGCGACGGTGTGAAAACGTGAAACGCGATAGAGGGAGGACTAAATAAATTATATATATATATATATATATATATATATATATATATATATATATATATATATCACCCCCAAAATGACGTCGTTTTGGGACTGTCTAATTTTTTACAGAAGGGTAGCTATCCCCAATTCCCATGGCAGCTCCACCCCTGCTTTCAAATATCAATAAAAAAATTGCATTAACGAATGAGAATCTCAATACTAAGGCTATCAGGCCTTCCACAATAGTGGTGGGTTTTTTAGGGGATTTTGCAGGTGTAATTAGGATAGAGAAAATGAGGGTGGAGGAAAAAAAAGAAAAGGAAAAAAAAAACAAATTACAAAAAAGAAAGATTAAAAAAAAATAATTTAGGCGCCCGCCTTGGCGCAAGACCTGCGCCTCACGTACGTAGGCGCAGGTTTTCCCACAAGTGGGCCCCACTCTCACTGCCAAAAAATTCATATTTACAGGAAAAAACACCATTAAAAACCTACCCCCCTCCCCCATTAATTGTTTAAAACTCAACATCAAATTTTTATTATTCAAAAAACTCACCTAAAAACTGTATTAGGGATGGCCTCAGCATCGCTGAAATTTGAGATCCTTTCAAATCTTTGTTGATTTTTTTCTTTTTTTTTATTTTATTTTTTGTGATGACGTGCTACAATTCTGACACATCAAAATTGCAACACTTGCAATTCGTGTGTCAGAATCGCAACACATTTTCAATTAACTTTTTGACTTTTATATTATTATTATAATTACTAGGATTTTCACACGTGCGATGCACGGAATGGATTTGTTATAATATATTAAGAATATTTGGATCGATATATAATTAAATAAATTATAACATTAAATATTATATAGTGCAATTGAAGATATGTTTTAGATTGATTATGTTTTCTGATGTTATCCTTGTTTGAATTCCAATAAATAATTGCTTAATTAATAGTTAATGTGTAGATGTACACATGCGGTGCTGGAACTTTAGAGATTTTATATATCATTGTTTAGGATTTTTATAAATTGGGCAAATATGCTCGTTCTCTAGTAACTCAGTTATTGGAATCAATTGTTATTCTAACTCATATGTATGGAAGATATATTTTTGTGTAGATATATTCTAACTCATTCGACCCTGGCTTTTGTTGATAGTCATGGCATATGCAAGCATCAGTGGGAATTATTTATGCTGGAACTTGAAGGGAAATCTCGTATTAGAAAGAGTGAGAGACATTCGAAGGATAAGAACTTTGGTTCCTTCATGTGTCCCATTATCTATTCTTGCTTCAACAATGTGATCTGCCAATTTTGTGATGATGAGTCGCGTACTGTTATAAAGACCAAGAGAATGCTCTATCTTCCGCAATAACATAACAGGTGCACCGACCTTTAATTTAATGTCAATGAATGATTAAGAAAATCATACAATCCCAAACTATTAAGAATTTATGAGTGTGTACTTCTAATAGATTTTCACCGTCTGGTTCTGCCTTACACAAAGAGTTACAACTTAAATATGTTCATCCTTTTGCAATATTCATGTCACACATGTACTGATTAATTTGATCAACGACATCTAAAGTCGGCGAGCGGATCACTGACCTTCGAGCTGCGACTCATCAAGCGGTCATATCTTGATTTTAAATTTTTTAAAATCACTTTTAATGTAATCAAAGCGTTGAGTCATAACAATAATTTTGACACTGAAATTTTAATTTTATAATCTACATGTATATATTTTGTGATTTTTTCCACAAAATTAGTTTTGATAGTCAAACTGTAAAATATATTGAT
This sequence comes from Ipomoea triloba, assembly GCF_003576645.1. Classification (NCBI taxonomy): domain Eukaryota; kingdom Viridiplantae; phylum Streptophyta; class Magnoliopsida; order Solanales; family Convolvulaceae; genus Ipomoea; species Ipomoea triloba. The sequence continues at coordinate 10,500,650 of NC_044916.1, read as the reverse complement.
TTTACCAATCACTAAATTTCAAAATGTTTCAGATTCTCAGGTATATATAAGTAAAACACGCATCTAAAGCCTAATTTTTTTTTGTAAATATTTCATACATATAAAGCAAGTCTCTGACTATTGTGAGAAGTTAGTAACCTTGAGTCTAACATACAACATAAAACATTGTGTGATAGTGGGTAGTAACTTTGAGGTAAGACCATTCAAGCATATAAGCATGACTCGAGCTTGTGTCTATGCTCTCAAAATTCAAATCATCATACTGGCATCAGGCAATAAAAAAAATATATCAAAATGTATGAATCATATATCTAAACTGTTAATCCAAACTTCACTCCAGATTACCAAATGGAGTGTATGACTTTTTGGAATGATGCTCATCCAAACTGTTGAAATGCGATTTCCATAACTATTGATTGGCATACTACTCATGCTTCATATTTCATCAAAGTATCCGTTTATTATGATATTATGATTTATAACATATAAAAATCGACAAATAAACTATAGTATAAGTCTTCCTTGCATGCACAAATATCACAAAAATTCAGTGTTCTAAAATAAGTGTATAAATGCAATATGTAGATAATTTGCATTGCATTATATATCATTAATTTAATTACTTGTCGGTTAGTTATTGCAAGATCTTGAGGTATGATATTCAGTAAGTATAACTATATTAGAGAAAAATTTACATGGGAGTAATGTGATAATCAGTTGAGTGATTGTTGGTTGACCGTAGAGCGTTGTGTTGGAGGAAGAAGATGATATATAGTGAAGATGATATTGTCCTTCACTATATATCATCTTCTTCCTCCAACACGTTGATATTCTCTGGACAAATAACCGTTGGAAAAAATTAGCATAAAATGACATTTTAGAGGCAATATTGTGGTACAAATATATGTGGGGTCCACTTTCGATTTGGGCCGGGTCAAAATGGATTTGTGTTCTTCGTAGTTAGACGAAAAGATTGATATATTGTACGCTCAAAACTGATAATGGTGAATGAGAAATTGGTTCTCAAAGTTGACCCATTTGAGATAGAAAAATGGAGAGAAAAACCTTTCAAGTAGCTTTTGTCCCACATTGGTTTGAGAAGTAGTTTGCACCACTACTTATACAAGAGCTTTTCTAAGGCTTATTGAATTGTATAGCATAGAGGCTCTCTCTCGCGCTGGGGGGTGCAAATCAAATCCCAAAATGAACTTGAAAATGCTTGATTCGTGTGCGCCGACACCTGCATGCACGAATGTCGTTCAAAAAATTGGTTGGCCTTGCGTGTTGAATTATGCCAAATTTTCATATTTTTTAAAAATATTACGCAATAGTATATGAGTGTTTTGGGCGTGAATCTAAAACTGAGAAAATTGTTTTTATTACGATTAGTAATTTTAATCTAGAATTGTATTCCGAATAGGAAAATTGAGGGAAGAATATATATTTTATTAGGAATTCTATTTTAATTTACAATTGTATTACAGATACAAATTGTATTACCATATTTTACAATATTTCGCAAACCATAATAGTATATGAGTGTTTTGGGCGGGAAGTTAAAACTGATGAGGATATTGTTTTTATTAATAGTATAGATTGCATTGCAGAGAAATATATATACTGAATTATTACGATTAGTAATTTTAATTTAGAATTGTATTGCGAATAGGAACGTAAGGAAGAATATATATATTTTATTAGGAATTTTATTTTAATTTACAATTGTATTACGAATAGGAATTGTATTACCGTATTTTACAATATTTCGCAAACCATAATAGTATAGGAGTGTTTTGGCGGGAAGTTAAAACTGAGGATATTGTTTTTATTAATAGTATAGATTATTGTTATTTTTATTACTTTATTGATGAAATAATTTTTTTAATAAGGTGATATTAAAGTGATACCACTTTTGAAAGAGGAGAGAATTCAAAATGTCAGGAATAGAGCGTGAATAATGAATAATTGTAAATTTAGTACGTGATACAACATTTTAAAAGTGAGAGCAGATTGCAAAGGTGTGAATAACCTAAGGCTTCCTTCTGACATTTAAATGAAAATATGTAGACAACATTTTCATATAAATATAATATTTTAATCCAGATTTCTACCAAATGAATGAAAATTAATTAATTTATTTCATTTATAATATAAAAATTTATTTTTTATTTTTATTTAATTCATTTTATAAATGGAAAATTGCACTTTTTGTCCCTAAGTTATATGGTAATTGTAGAATTCGTCCCTGAAGTATTAGTCATGCTCATTTTTCGTTCCTAAGTTATAGGGTATGTAATTCTAGAAATTGTCCTGAGTGTTGGTCATGCTAACTTTTCGTCCTTAAATTATTATTGGTGTTGTACTTTTTCGTCCCTTTACTAATAAAATATTAGGGACGAAATTTACAAGTTTAGTATAACTTATGGACGAAAAATGAGCATGACCAACATTCAAAGATGAATTCTACAATTACCCTATAACTTAGGGACGGAAATGTACACTTTTCCCTTTATAAACTGAATTAAATTTAAAAAGAAAAAGGTGTGGGACTATTGATTTTCAACTCTTTATTTTATGAATATTTATTTCCAATTAAGAAGTGTAGTAAAAACAAACAAACAAAACTACGGACATGGGACAAATAAGCTTTCAACCTTCCATATTTTAGTTATGCATTGACATTTTTATTTGACAAAATATTTGATATATTGTCTATGTATAAGTGTTATACACTAGTCATGTAAAAACAATTGTAACTTTAAAAGTATTTATAGTACTGGTTATATATCCAATTCTGTATACACAGACAACTCTCTCATGTATCTTCAATGTTCAATGTTGACTTTTTGTTTTAATGAAGTTGAAAAAAGTTTAGTTTTAATAATCACAGATTGATAAATTTTAATCTGGCACTTGTTTTATTTCAATAGTTTTATTTTCAATAGTTTTATTTCTACTTGAGTAATTAAGTAAGACCTGGAACTTGTTTGCGGTTTACAATTAATTATGAAGTGGAGTTTTTTCCCAAAATGGTCCCTCGACTATTGGCCATTCTCAATTTTGCATTTAGACTTATAAATGCACCCAATGTGGTCCCTTGACTTTTAAAAAGTTCCTCAATGTGGTCCTCTGTTAGGTTTATTGTCAATCCAACGTTAAAAGTGAGGGCATTTCGGTCAGTTCACATTGTTGGCGCCCATTACAACCGATAGTCGTCGTTCCTTTTGTCATCCTTTCAGAAATTGACCCCAAATCACAAACAAAAACCCTAAATTAGAAAATTATTGAAGCTTGTTGACGAACGAGACGCAAGGTCTGGGACGATTCCATGGGGCTTCGAAGGGTTGGGAATACCTTGCCAATATACGGTACGCAATTTTGTTAATTTTGTTAGAATGTGAGGATTTTATAGGGTGAATTAAAGATGGGGGGTCGAGGGGACCAGTAGCTAGCTTTTTGCATAAAAAAATGTTTGTTTTAGGGTTCCATTTATAGGGTTCCATGTTTTGGTTGTATAAAAGGGTGCAGAGGGGACCACTGGGAGCATTGCTTTTGGTTGTAGGGTTCCAAGTCTGCTATGTGTTTGTAAAATATTTACTGGGTGGGGGACCACTGTTATTGCTTTTTATACTGTACTGTATGGTTTCAACTTTGTGCTTTTTGTATTGTATTGTAGGGTTCCATTTTGTTTCCTTTTTTTTGTTTTGTTATTTTTTTTTTGTTTTAGTTTCTGATTCATGTATATTTTTTTGCTGTTAATAATTTGAATCATTCAGATGCTGTTGATGAAAATAGATTTACACTAAAGGTTAGACATGTGGTAGTATATTACTGAGTGAGCCTGCAACATATGTTGGAGGTCATGTAGATCATTTTGACTACATGGATGTTGATGAATGGGGGTTTATGAATTTACAAGACAAAGTCATAGAGTTAGGGTATAATAGTAGTGACTGTAAGGTATATACTGTAGTGGGTGAAGGTTTGATTGAGGTGGTTTCAGACAGTGAAGCATGGGATTTAATTGATTTCAGTGATAAGGACAGAGAAGTAGAAGTGTGGATAAACATAGGAGGGTTAAATGTTGAAGTTGAGAATGATTATGAAGTGGAAGAAGATTCTGATTCTGATTATGAACATGAGGGGGAAGAAGAATTGAATACCGTAGGGGAGGAAGATGATTTTCAGTTTGAAAAAGCAGTAGATCCCAATGTTGAATATCATGGGATAGGACCTATCAAAACTGTCCAGGAGGGGGAATCTGCAGGTGATAAAATGAATGCTGAAGTGAACTATTCTGATGATGACACACCTCATGGAAGTGATGAGGAAGTAGAATGTGATATTTGGCCAAAGTTTAGGAAATGTGACAGTGATAAGCCGGTTTTCAGTGTTGGAATGACCTTTTCCCTGAAAAGTGATTTTAAGGAAGTCATTATCAATTATGCATTCAATGAAGGAAAAGATATAAAATTTGAGAAGAATGACAAGGTTAGGTGTATTGTCAAGTGTAAGCAAAGTGGATGTCCATGGGCAATAACCCTAAGATGGATAAAGGAAGTCAATTGTTGGAGGGTTACAACATTCACTGCCATGATGGTTGCTCTTGGGTGTGGGAGAATCCTAGTGTAAAGTCAAGCAGATTAGCTAAGAGATGGAAAAAAGAAATAAGTGGCAATTCAACTTGGAGAGTGTCTGAGTTTAGGGAAAAAGTGGCCACTGATGACCACTTCCATATAACATCAAAGGTTGCTTATAAGGCAATGACAATGGCTAGGGCTGCTATTAGAGGTGAACTAGAGGATTACTTTAAAAAGTTCTGGAGCTACTACCTTGAGATTCAAAGATCAAATCCAAAAACAAAATCTATTGTCAAGATGAGTGACTGTGTAGAGGAAGGAGGGAAAAAGAGATTTTTAAGATGATATATATGTTGGGAAGCCTGTAGAAATGGGTTCCAACATTGCAGAAAGATTATAGGTGTGGATGGTTGCCACTTAAGATCCAAGTATGGTGGGTATTTATTGACAGCAACTGCTATGGATCCAAATGATGGCATTTTTCCAATAGCTTATGCAATTGTTGAGGGAGAAAACATGAAATCATGGTCATGGTTTTTGGCTTTATTGAAGCATGATTTGGGCATTGATGTTTGTGCACAAAATGAGTACACATTTATTTCAGAAAAGCAGAAGGGATTGTTGCCTGCATTTAGAGGTGTTTTACCAAATGTGGTTCATAGGTTTTGTGTAAGACATTTATATGCCAACATGAAGGTTGCAGGGTTTCATGGGAATGCTATTAAGGACACACTATGGGCAGCAGCAAGAGCCACCACAGTGAATTCATTTAAGGACTCAATGAGGAAGAAGAAAGAGCTTGACAGTAATGCCTTTGATTGGTTGGGGGACAAACATCCATCTGAGTGGTCTCGGTCTCACTTCACTAGTTCTGCCCTGTGTGATATTCTAGTTAACAATGTGAGTGAATGTTTCAATGCCATGATAGTGAAGGCCAGGGAATATCCATTGATAAGTTTCCTTGACATGCTTAGGACAATATTGATGACAAGGTTGTTTAAAAATAAACAAGAAGCATCTGAATGGACTAGAGTTATTTGCCCTAATATTGTGAAGAAAATAGCAGTTGAAGAGAAATCTGCAGGATCATATATACCCTAACAGTGTGCCTTGAATCTGTTTGAAGTGAAAAAAATGCATACTGGAGAGCAACACAGTGTAGATTTGGGCAGAAAAACATGCTCTTGCAGGAAATGGGATTTGACTGGAATCCCTTGCAGACATGGCATTTGTGCAATCTGGATGAAGAAACACAGTGTGCTGGATTATGTTGATAGTTGCTACACTGTAGATTCATACTTGAAAGTATATGGAGGTAGCATCAATCCAATGGCTGGTGTGAATGAGTGGCCTCTTACTACTCTGGAACCACCCTTGCCACCTGAATACAAGGCAAAACCTGGCAGGCCAAGGAAATTAAGGTTGAGAGGAGCTGATGAAAAGAAAAAGGTCACCAATGATGGGGTTGTGGTTGATGCTGTCCAACATGAGGTTGTGGTTGTCCATATTTATTTTTTGCTTACTTTAATGAGCTTGTGAATAATGGTTAACAAACAACTTTGCTATTTTTTTTTAGGTAATTCAAATTGCAGCAGATGAGATACCACTACCTACACAACCTGACATTGGAAATGGTGATACAAGCTTTGCGGATGTTGATAGCATTGAAGGCCATAACAACTTTGCAGCACCTCCCCCTCCAAAAAGGGCAAAGACACTTGGGCTAACAAAAAAATTGAAGATGGTTGCTAACAAATCTGCTACTCCTAATGCTCCTAAGAGAAGGAAGTACATGACAAGGTCTTCATTCAAAAACAAGTTCCATGGAAATAGCAAAGAGCCAATTAACATTGATTAGGTGTCCAGACTTTTGGTTTAAGTCTTTTTGCTGCCCTTTGGCAATGCTTTGTGTAAATTTTTTGCTATATTGCATGTGCAATCATGCTTTAAATCTTTTGGTATAGCATGTAGTAAACTAGTCATGCTGTAAATCTTTTGGTATACTCATTTATCAGTTATGCAGTTAACATTTCCCAGTTATTAATTGTTCAGTTGAGCTGTTTCCATTTCCCAGTTTTGCATTTCCAGCTTACAGAAATTCACCCAACTTATTCAAAGTAAAGGCAGTGTTTCAAATAGACCAAATAAAATTTTATTGCATTGCAATACATCATGGTAAAGGCAATCTACAACTAAGGCTATCCATTCTACTACTGTTAAAGTACAAGTAAACCAAACCACTTGCTATTACAATTATCATTAAACAAAAAATTCTAAACCCAAACCCTCCTCCTCCTTTACCACAACAAAAAATTCTAAACCCAAACCCTCCTCCTCCTTTACCACAATTACATATTCTAAACCCAAACCCTCCTCCTCCTTTACCACAATTACATGTTCTTGGCAGGACACCACCAATAGAGGACACCACAATTGCTGTTCTTGGCAGGACACCACCAATAGAGGACACCACAATTGCGTTTAACCTCTCAATTTCTTCATCTTTTCTATTCATACTTCTTAACAATCCAGGAATTATCTTCTTCGCTCGTGAACACATTGGAGGATCAAACCATTCTTTGAATCCACACCCCACACAACCCTGTCAATAACAATTTTAAAAATACCACCATTACTGCAAAATTTTGACAATTATTTAGAAATGAAAAACAATTCAAAATTGAATTAGGATTATTGACAAACATTGCTCCCTCCACAAACCCAAAACCTACGCCCGGGATTTTCGTTACTCCAAGATGTTTGTATGCTCCATTCATTGCCACAATTACATATGCGCGTAGGGATTACGTCTCCGTAGTGGTACCTCTGTCTTGGCGAAGATGATGATGTTGAAGAAGAACCCTTAGTACTTTGCCTCCAATTTGTAGACATTGTGAGCAATTTTTTCATAATTACAAAGAAGAAGAACAGTGCCTAGGGTTTCAAAGAGAAGAGCAGCTGTAAAACATCGTATCTGGAATGCTAGGATATATTAGCGGTTGTAATGGGCGCCAACAATGTGAACTGACCGAAATGCCCTCACTTTTAACATTGGATTGACGATAAACCTAACGGAGGACCACATTGGGGAACTTTTTAAAAGTCAAGGGACCACATTGGGTGCATTTATAAGTCTAAATGCAAAATTGAGAATGGCCAATAGTCGAGGGACCATTTTGGGAAAAAAACTCTTATGAAGTGCAACCAAACATATAGATAAAAATACATAAACAAAATTGAGAGTCATTACTAACGTTTACTTCATATATATGTTTTTCATTTTTCAATTTTTCATTATCCAGTTTTTTAATTTTCATTCTCCATTTCTCCAATTTTATGATTTCATTTTACAAATTTAATTTTAAATAAAAATATAAATTCAATACACTAATATGTACTAAATGTGCAAAATTAACAAAAATTAATACAAACATAATACTAAATAAAATATAAACGAGGGCTTGCTTATTTTGTATTCATCATCGTCCACAGTATTCATTTAAGTAAGAGTTCTCCCCATGATCAAGAACCAATTCAAAATCCAAGAATATTTGGATAACTGGCTTTAATAGCGTAGTAGTAATAACCTATATAAATGTTGTACACATAATTAATAACCTATTTGTAGTTTTCAACAAAATAATTTACTATTTTCAAAAAAAAAAAAAACAAAATAATTTACTTATTTAATTTAAATAATAATAATAATAGGAAATCTATATTATGGTATAATAATAATAATAATAATAATAATAATAATAATAATAATAATAATATTATTATTATTATTATTATTATTATTATAACAAATAATAATAGATTATTTGTTATTATTATTATTAACAAATAATCTATTATTATTGTTGGACTATTTAGCATAAATGGCATAGAAAGTGGCTATTTTGTGGTCAAATATAAATGACATAGAATATTGCATATGAGAAGCACTATGAAATTTATACTCCCCTTTGTACTCATTATTTAAATCTGTAACGTTGTAATATCATTTCAAATCTGTGGCACGGCTAACAAGGACTAACAAAATTGCATATGAGAAGCACTATGAAATTTATACTCCCCTATATACTCATTATTCAAATCTGTAACGTTGTAATATCATTTCAAATCTGTGGCACGACTAACAAGGACTAACAAAATTGCATATGAGAAGCACTATGAAATTTATACTCCCCTATATACTCATTATTCAAATCTGTAACGTTGATATCATTTCAAATCTGTGGCACGGCTAATAAGGACTAACAAAATTGCATATGAGAAGCACTATGAAATTTATACTCCCCTTTATACTCATTATTGAAATTTGTAACATTGTAATACCATTTCAAATCTATGGCACGACTAACAAGGACTAACAAAATTGTATATGAGAAGCACTATGAAATTTATACTCCCCTATATACTCATTATTGAAATTTGTAAATTTGTAATACCATTTCAAATCTATGGCACGACTAACAAGGATTACAAAAATTGCATATGAGCACAATGAAATTTATACTCCCCTATATACTCATTATTCAAATTTGTAACGTTGTAATACCATTTCAAATCTGTGGCACGACTAACAAGGATTACCAAAATTGCGTATGAGAAGCACTATGAAATTTATCCTACTCTCCTTTATACTCATTATTGAAATCTGTAACATTGTAATACCCTTTCAAATCTATGGCACGACTAACAAGGATTACAAAAATTGCATATGAGAAGCACTATGAAATTTATACTTCCCTTTATACTCATTATTCAAATCTGTAACGTTGTAATATCATTTCAAATCTGTGGCACGGCTAACAAGGACTAACAAAGTTACATATGAGAAGCACTATGAATTATACTCCCCTTTATACTCATTATTGAAATCTGTAACATTGTAATACCATTTCAAATCTGTGGCACGGCTAACAAGGACTAACAAAATTGCATATGAGAAGCACTATGAAATTTATACTCCCCATATATACTCAGTATTCAAATCTGCAACGTTGTAATACCATTTGCAATATGTGGCACGACTAAGAAGGATCACCAAAATTGCATATGAGAAGCACTATGAAATTTATACTCCTCTTTATACTCATTGTTTAAATCTGTAACGTTGTAATACCATTTCAAATCTGTGGCACGATTAGCAAGGATTACCAAAATTGCATATGAGAAGCACTATGAAATTTATACTCACATTTATTCTCATTATTCAAATTTGTAACGTTGTAATACCATTTCAAATCTGTGGCACGACTAACAAGGATTACCAAAATTGCATATGAGAAGCACTATGAAATTTATATTTCCCTTTATACTCATTATTCAAATCTATAACGTTGTAATACCATTTTAAATCGACGTAATCTTTATACTAATTATTTCTTACAATTTTAAATTCAACCAAACAATAAAATTTATATTCTCAATAATTTCTTTTTCACCTGTTTGGAATCTATTTTCCATTAAATTTAAATTCCATTTCCCTTCAAATATTTTCCAACGAACCAAACGAACTGTAAATTTCAATGTCTACTGTTCTTTTTTTTTTTTTAATAATTTCTTTAAATACTCATGATTTTTACAAGGTAATATTTGTTTTATACTTTCTAAAACAATTTCAACCCAAAGAATCAAAGCCCCCATCACCAGAATTCAATCATGTGATCATCCATTTAGAATAGTAATAAATGTATTATCACACTACATAGTAGTTGTCTATTGTTCTTATTTATGCAATATTACTCTTTTCTAATTTATCTTTTATTCCTTTTAATTTTTTAAAGTAATTTACAACTTCTTAATTAAAACAGTAAGTTTGAGAAGAACATCTGGTGCTTTTATTTATTTATTTATTTATCATTACTAAAAATTGTATCATGCCATATAAGCCAATAACTTGGGGACCAACCGACCAAGTACAAATGGACTTAATTACCTCATTTACAGAGATTTTTTTTTCCCTACATGTAAATATATAATATAATTACACACTATTATAACCCTATTCTATTTTTTTTTTTTTTGAAAACAACTATAACCCTATTCTATTACATTCATATATTAATAAAATCTTAGATCATCGCAACTAGCCAGCGTCATTAATCTTCGGGGCCCAGGCCTTCCCTTCCACCGAAAAAAATATATTAATAAAATCTGATTAATTTAATACCATAATTGTTAGCCATTAATGATACAAACTATTAATTACATTTATTTGAATATATGCTTTTTTTTAATGCTGTAATACAATTTCAATTCTATGGAAAATTTACCAAATATTATCAAAATTGCAAATGCGAGTCACTATAAATATAGACATCATATCAAAGTGTATATCAGAACAAGAGTAGATATATATACATCTGAAGAGAATTGCTACTAAGGAAATATGAATTCAAAGATTGTAAAACTTTACATTTCTTGCTTATTTGTGGGTTTCATCATGCTTGCATTGCTCTCCCATCCCGGTAAAACTTCACTTTCATGCTCTTTTATCTAACTTTTTTTTATACAGAGTTAATTTTATTTTTGGTCCAAAATTTATATGTATTAGTCCATTTTTAGTTCTTTTTTTTTTATTAGAAAATCCTCATTTGGTCCTACTATTATTTTGGCATGCATGACCGTTTTTAGTCATCCAACAACAAATTAAAACCGTTGAAATGTCGTTAAATAAAAAGACATTTCAATTTTTTTTATACAAAGAAGGTTGAACCGACATTATATGTATTTTGAAAAAATCCATAATTTAAGACCGAAACGTCATTGTATTTAATGATATTTAAACTCTTTTGTTGATAAAGAACAAAAGATGGTCATGCCACAATAATAGTAGGATCAAAAGTAGATATTCTGATAAAAAAAAAGGATTTAAAGTAGACTGTCATCTATAAATTCGGGACCAAAAAATGGAATTAACTCGTTTTATATTCGTTTTTAGAATTTGATACATTTTTACAAAACTAGGAAAATAGGATTATTGATAATTATTTTGGTTATGGTTATTATGACATGCAGCCCAGGCTGAAACATTGGTATACCAAGGGCTTTGTTCTGATCCAAAATACAAAGAATGTAATCAATTTTGTCTGGACAATGGGTTCCCTGCTGGTGGTAAATGTGCGGAAGGGGCCCCTGGAGCTCCACTTGCTTGCTATTGCATAGTACCGTAATTTATTTATTTATTTATTTATTTTTGTATCGCTTCGACTAATAATATAATATGAACTTCATTTGATCGATCTATTTGATGTCTTTTTATTTTTTACAATAGTGAAGTTTAATTTTTGGATTGTTATATAATGTTCATGCTCCATAAATTTAAAGATTCAATGGACACAAACATCAATTTCGGCAAAATCATATCATAATACGTACAAAGGACTCCTTTGAGAAAAATGTTGAGATTCGAGCGGTTTGAACCGTAACACCCATGTAGAAGAGATATCCGTGAAAAAAGATTAGAAAGAAAAAAAGACTATAAAGACATTTAAACAAAAATATGTAAGCAACATTTTTATATAAATAAAATTGTTTACTTCAAAAAATTTGTATCAAATGAATGGAAATTAATTTATTTTATTTGTAATGTAAATATTTAATTTAATTCATTTTATAAACAATAATTTTTATTTGAGTTTATTACCAAAATGGTCCCTCGACTATTGCAAAATTACCAATTTGGTCCTCAACAATTTTTCTTGACCAATTAAATCCATCGACTTTGAAAATTTTAACCAATTTAGTCCTCCGTTTATTTTTCCGTTAATATCCGTTAAATCAGGACCAAATTGGTAATTTTGCTATAGTCATGAGACCATTTAAGTGAAAAATTAAGGGATAAACTACAATAAAGCCATCGTACTATTTGGGAACAAGTAATTAGGTCATCCAACTCAAATAACCCCCAAATAAGACATTGAACTCAGGAAAATAAAGCAATTGAGCCACTGTAACCCAAAAAAAAAGAAGCAATTAACCCATTTTTAAAATTTTCGATGACAAATTCCGACACCGACGACCATTTCCGGCAACCGGCGGTTTCTGGTCGCCCTCGCCAGAAATGGCGACCGTCGGCGACCACGGGAAATGATTGTCGGTGCCGAAATTTGTCGCCGGAAATTTTTAAAATGGGTTAATTGCTCTTTTTTTTCGGTTTTAGTCGCTCAATTGCTTTATTTTTTTGACTTCAATGGTTTATTTGGGGTTATTTGAGTTGGATGGCTTAATTGCTTATTTCCAAATAGTACGATGACTTATTTGTATTTTATCCCAAAAATTAATTACCAATTTGGTCCTTTGACTATAGCAAAATTACCAATTTGGTCCTGATTTAACGGATGTTTAACAGAAAAATAAACGGAGGACCAAATTGGTTAAATTTTTCAAAGTCGAAGGACTTAATTGGTCAAGAAAAATTATTGAGGACCAAATTGGTAATTTCGCAATAGTCGAGGGACCATTTTGGTAATACACTCTTTTTATTTTTAACATTTTGCGTTTTGTTATAAAATATATCATTATGGACATTATTATTCTAACATTTGTAATAGCTTGTAATTATTATTACATTCTTAATTTCCTTGTATATATATACTCTTGTTTAGAAGGAAATGTGAGTTATTGAACATTCCATACTTTTTGTTCTTTATCTTTCAATATTACTTTTCTATGGAATTCCTTGATAATCAATAATATATATGAGCTAACGGGCTAGTTCATCACAGCACGTTATTAATACGCTCACGCTAACAACTTCATCAATAGCTAAGTATTATTTTTCTAATTCAAAAAGAGTTTGCCCTAAATTATTACTCATGCAAAATTATTTGTGTATGTATAATCTGAAAATGTTGAGTATACATGCCTTTAATTCTTTCATGTTTCAATGAATCCTTTATTTGGTTTCAATTTTGGTCTGGTTAGATGAAAAATGTCAACTTGATGCTTCATTTTTTTTCTCTGAATTCTGTGATTTCTTGTATGTTTCACGGATGATTTTGTCAATCCTTATGTTCCCCACAATTTTGATTTGATTTGCTTATTGGATTTATTAGTGTGTGGGTGGATGGATGAATTAATGCTTGAATGGTATGCGTTTACATGCTGCATCCTAGATGATGAAGATTTTTTTGAAAATCAAAGGACGAAATATATTAATAACTAACCAAAGATGAAATAGGGGCCGGTGGAACAGAAACCCACGATTTCAAGACAGACAAAGAACCAGAAGTCCGTGCTAACACATGAGCCACTTGATTCGCTGACCGGCCTACCGACATGATGAACTGATACGTTCCCAATGTCACTAGCAATATTACAACATTGCTTGATAATTGAGCCCACATACGAAAGGACTAACATAGAAGAATTAAAACTAAAACAAAAATTAAGACAATCAGTCTCTAAAATAATATTATTGAAACCACGCGTTTTTAGCCAAGCGCCTGTTTTATTGCCATGGTCTCAGCCATATATGGATCCGGACCGCAATCAATCCGGGAACTGCATGCTGCCACAAACCTGCCACCTTGATCACGCACAATTGCACCAAAACCCGATCCATTATTGAAGATAGATGCATCCACGTTACATTTAAAATTAGTACAAAAGGACTCAGCCATACAAAAGGACATCCACCACCAACCCATACGTGCCTACTTTTCAACACTTCCCGAACCGGTAAAATGTTACGCATGCATGCAACACCACAGGAGTATTTAGCGGAGACCGTTGCTTCCTTTAATTCTTCCACCAGATGAGTATTTAGTGGAGGGTTCACTTTATGATGAGGTGAAATGACTTCACCGCCCTTCAATTAAACAGACTGCTAACGGCTGGCTGCACGGAGGACCAAAATGGTTAATTTTTTAAAAGTCGATGACTAAATTGGTCACGAAAAATTGTCGAGGACCAAATTGGTAATTTTGCAATAGTCGAGGGACCATTTCGGTAATAAACTCTTTATATTGATATATTATAATTAAAATAATTAAATTTAGAAATTAAAAAATAGCATTTTAATTTTGTGTGATTAATATAGAGCATAAGTATATGTATGTATACATTTTTAAAAATATAAATATTTATGAATACATATTTTGTTAATTTTATAATTTTTTCAATTATATTTTATATTTTATAAACTATATTTAGACAAATTTTTAAATATTTTTGAATTTTTAATTAAGAGTATGAGTTTAGACTGTAACCCCTCGCCTATTCCGATAAGTTTAGAGTTCGAAAAATATTTTTAAGCTACGATATTTATGAAATGGTCTCTCGTTACTTCAAGAGGATTTTTTTTTAGTAAGGAAAGTTATTAATAAGTTACGATTTACGTACCGGTCACGAACCGTAAAATTTTAAGGACGTATATACAGTTCGAATTTTCCTAGAAAATGGATTATTAAGCATGATACGATTACGCGTGAGCTTCCGACTCAGTTCAGTGAAAAAATTAGACGAACTGTAAGAGTGAAATTTGCTACGGACTTCGTACCTATATTTCGCGAGATACCGAAAAATTCCCAATTCTAGTGATTATCGACGGGATTATTTTTAGGATAATTTTGGTGTTAGGATTTTCCCGAATTAAGCTATAATCCTCCGAACTTTCATCTGATTTAAACCCAAACTGGCAAAATAAATTAAGATCTTCAAGGAGACACCATAGGGAGTTGACATGTGGCACTCAAAATCCCCACTTGGATTGGATCATTAATGGCATGTCATATAGGTATGGGAATGTTGCACTTATTACTTAATTCTCAAGCCAAACTCACATCATCTCTCTCTCATCTCTCCCATTCCCTCTCTCATTTTCGAAAATACAAAGGAGAGAAAGAAGAAGGAAAATCTTAGTCTTCTAACTTTGTGATCCAAGAATTCCCTAGCTATCTCTTCAACTCAAGTGTCTAAGTGTAAGTAAGACTTTAGACTTTGTTTGGTTAAATCCTTCCTAGAACTTAAGTGTAAACTAAAGGTGCATGAAAATGTTGTTATTATGGTGATATTTTTAGGATCTTTGGTGAAGGACTCCAAGGAAGGCATCATCAACTCTTACGGTTTTTTTTAAGGTTTCTACAAAGGTAAGGAATCCCTTAAGTCGGTTCAATCACTTGGAGGTGAACAAATGCTAGTAAATTATATGACTAGGAATTTTTACGTGGAAATTATGTGTTAAGTTCGTGGATCTACAAGTTAGCCTAAGAAACTACACTTTGGATTTTTGGTAATTTTTGTATACATGTTCATAGCTAATTTATGCATGTATATGTTGAATTTATGCCCATATAGGTTTATACTTGTGAAAATAGTGAAAAGAAATCAGGATAGATTCTGGCAGTAACTTCCGAGATTTATTGGGAAAAATTGGTAAGGTATTTTGATCCAATTTTTTTTAGACATGTAGTTCTATAAGTGTAGAACCTGCATATAAAATTTCATATTGTGACAAGGTATAGCAATTAAACCAACACCGGTATCTCACATAAACCTTCACTAGCAATGCACAACACACTAGATTAAGAAAATATCCAATTGATTAGTGGTTAACAAGGATATTGGCAAGAGAATAGCTCAATCATATGTTTCACCTTGATTCATCTATCACAAGTCAAATTGTAACAAGTTCCACCAAATCAAACCACCAACCATCAAAGAGGAAATAATCACAACTCCAAGCCTAGATAGCAATTTATTCACACAAAAAGCATATGAGTCATCCAAGCAAAACTTTACCTCAATACTTGTCTTCTCCCCCACACTTAAAAATTTACATCGTCCTCGATGTAAAAAGAAAATAAAGCACAATAGATAAAACATTAAGCACAAGAGGAGGTAGGGTGAGGTTGGATCAATTTAAACAAGATAATGCAATAAAGCACAAGGAGCAAGAGAAAGATAATGAGACTCCCTTAATGAGTAGCTTGTGCACATCAAGAAGCCTCTTCAAATCAAGATCTACTCCTCACCGATCCTATGAGCCAAGGGATATACACATCTAAACAACAACGTAAGCATGGCATAACAAAATAAGGAGAGAAAATTATTAACCAAAATAAACTAAAGGTAAACAAAAACATAAAGAAAAAAAAATTGCAATAAAAGAAAATGCATGAAAATGTAAGATAACATGGGGTGCCTCCCATGAAGCGCTAAATTTAACGTCGCTAGCTCGACTCAACCTTTCAAGGAACAATCCATGCATGTTTGGACAAAGATGAGTCCATTTTCTCCGTCCACTTTTTCCTCAAAATATGTCCTTAAATGCCAGGCATTAAGGAACTCCTTTAAGCTCACAAGTAGCATATTCTCCTCAAAGAAATTACAACAATCCACTTCTAAGAATATGCTATCTTCATCAACCCTCATCTCTTTTTCTTGAACAATTAAGGGGAATCTTTGGTCTTTCTCATGCACCAATAAGAGACGAGAGTCATTGGATATGAATATTGGCCAATGACGGCCTACACTTTCAAGAACATTGACACCCCCCGGTTCCCAAATTGTTCTAAAATTTTCATCAAAGAGGGTGTCATCCAACGAAGAGCATTCATTGTTTGTGCCACAATCTTCTTCCATTTCACCATTCTTGAATACATCTTCAATTGGATTATCTTCAAGTTGCTCATCACCACCAATCCCTTGCAACTCTACTCTTTTTCCCCAACTTGGTGTCTCTTTCTCAACGCATTCATTATAGGCCTTATCATCTTCATCTTCATCATCAATGTCCTCACCTTGCTTTTTATTTTCTTCAACCACAAAACTTTCATTAGGCAAGAACAACTCTTGTTGAACCTCCCCATTGGAAAACAATTCTTGATTGGGTTCTTGAGTTGCCAAACCTTGTCTTTGAGCCATCATGTTGTGTAGTTGAAATTGTAACTCATTCATTTCCACAAGTAAGTTGGCCATTAGAGACTTCATCTCGGGATCTTGATTAAATGATGGGTATTCTTGTTGAGGTTCTTGGTAGAATGGCTCTTGAGATCGCCCACCATATTGGTAATTAGGATCAAAGGTGAAGCAATTTTCTGTCTCATGAGGTCCTCCACATAACGTACACCACAAGGGTTGTGAACTTGGTGGTGTGTTTCCTTGATAAGTGGCTCGGCTCATGTTGGCACAAAATCCTTGAGTATGTTGTTGAGGAACATGATTGGAGGGGTAGAATGTATAGCAATATTCTTCAAAGTGATCCCCTCCACAAAAAGAACACCATTGTTGTTGTGATGTGAATGCTTCAGAGGAGCCTTCATAGAAATGGTCTTGGCTTGAGTTGACATAATTTGAGAAATGTTGTTGTTGTTCCATTCCCCCATAGTCTTGGTACCTATTCCAACTCATCTCATAATCATGGGAAGAAGAGTAAAATGGTGGCAAAGCTCCTTGAAATTCATATCCATCCATAAAAAAAAATTGTTAACAAAAACAAAAACAAACAAAAGAATAATGGAATAGACTCCTAGAAAAAAATTTCACTAATGTCAATACAAAACACCGCTTCCCCGGCAACGGCGCCAATTTGGTCGTAGCATTTTTAGGTACAAGCAAATACCCGGAGTATTCTGGGGTTATCGATCCACAGGGAAGCGGGGTATTAAGCACTAGTTACTAATTAATTCACGAGAAGCTATTCCTACGTTAACAATGGGTATTTATCTAAAATTATGAAAATAAAATAAATGAAGCAAGGCAAACGGACTTTTATATACAAGAGATTAAGAGCGGGATTTTTGGGTGTCAAAGTGTTTAATCACCTAGTGCCAATCTAAAGTGAAATAATCATTCGGGTTCAACAAGTGTGGATGATTGCAATCTAAAAGGGAAAGATTACTCTCGTAATTCAATCCCAAAACATGGTAATTGGAATACTCACTCTCGTGAGCTATTCACAACATATAATCAAGAACAAGCAATAAATGGAATACCCACTCTCGTGGGCTATTCACAATTGGAATACTCACTCTCGTGAGCTATTCACAATAAATCCCTTAATCAACATGTCCTCTCTCAAGGTACAAGAATCAAGTGCAATTGTGGGTGCTCTAATTCATAGACAAATTTAGCAATGAAACAAGTAATTAGGATCCTTAACTACAAGCATCAAGAAATTAAGCCACAATTACAACACAAGTAATAAACCCAAATAGATATTTCGTTCAAGCAATTCAAGAACTAGGCACATAGGTTCATAAACACTTATCAATCCAAAAATCCCAAAGGAAAGCTTAGCCTATCATGGCTAAAATAGATTCAACAAATATACAATAAAGCTTTAAAATAGAAAAGAGAGGAAGAAATTCTCCCGAATGATGCCTCCAAGCTCTTCTCTTTGATCTCTCTTTTCCAATTGATTTTTCCTTTCAAACTCTTTGAGAAGATGATAGCTTCCCTTTCTTGCTCTCCTTTGTCCAAAATCCGCAGCCAAGCTTAGGGTTTGAAGAGAAAATGATGCTTTTATAGTGGGTGGAGAATGGAGGGCAAAAATGACAATTTTTAGAAGTTTAGAATCGCAGATCTGCGACATTCGACGCGTCGAATCCAACATTCGACGCGTCGAATCTTTACAGCGCCGAAACGAGGCTATTCTGCCTCATTTTTGGGATTTTCGACGCGTCGAAAGTTGAGTTCGACGCGTCGAAAATTCCTGTGACGCAGTTCCGACTTGCATCCTGATTTTGACCCTTTTTCCTTTCGAATTACACTTTGATGTCTTCATAAGATTTGTAGCCCTTGAAGTCTTCTTTCCAATGGTTTAAGAATCACCTCATTTGGATATTTCTAGGCTGAGATATGGTCCAATTACCGAGGTGTCGCCATATTTAGCAGAAATTACAACTCTTTGATCTTTTGACCATTTTCCCTTTCAATCTACACTTTGATGTCTTCAAAAGAGTTGTAGCCCTTGAAGTCTTCTTTCCAATGGTTCAAGAATCACCTCATGTGGATACTCCTAGACTGAGATATGGTCCAATTACCGAGGTGTCGCCATATTTAGCAGGAATTACAACTCTTTGATCTTTTGACCAGTTTTCCTTTTGATCTACACTTTGATGTCTTCATAAGAGTTGTAGCCCTTGAAATCGTCTTTCCAATGGCTCAAGAATCATCTCATTTGAATATTCATAGGAAGAGATATGGTCCGATTACCAAGATGTCGCCATGGTAGCGGGAATTACAACTCTTTGGCTCCTTTGAATTGGCTTTTGCTCCCAAATAGTTCTAATGCACTTCTAAACACATCAAAAACATTTAAACCAAGCATTATACCATTTAAAATATGAAAACAAGGAAATAAGCATTGGACACAACATTTTATCACACAATTAACTATAAAACCTACATAAAAACACAAGTAAAATAGGTACAAATGAGAGTGTATCAGTGTGCACACTTAAGGTATAGTTACTCCAGAAGTCCGGGTAGGTGTTGTTTTTATGGACCTAGCTGGGCCAGCTAGGAATCATTTTAACGAACCTTACGTCCAGGGGATCAGTGTTAGACCGGGTGATGACCACTGAACCCGAGTTCGATGATCCAAGTGGTCAGAGTGGGAGTTATGAGAATGCTCCAAAGGCCTCACGCTTACTAAGAAGAAACTAAGGAAGTTTTAAAGATGAGAAAAGAGTTACTCTGTAACGACTTGAGAAGGAAATGATTCTATCCAAAATGTGACGAATTTTGAGCACGGAAATGTGCTGTTGAACCTCCTTTTGAGTTAAAATGAGGGAACTACTGGAAACGAAATATTTTACAAACTTGTCTGAAAAACAGAAAAATGTGTTTTAAGTGGCAATGATGCCGGTACCTTTATATGAGAAAAGTTTACGTGTTGAGTTAGCTTTACGCCTTATATTATATTATCTATTATTGATAACCTGATTGCAAGTAGAGTTATAACTCGTGGGTAAATTTTACAACTTACAAATTATTATATTTTCGAAACCTTTGTCTACTTTTGAGTGACAATGGATTTCCTTACTTAGCCGTCGTGCTAACTACACTTCATTGTGTACCTTATCAGATGAAGTCTAGCGTGGGTATGCCCCTGCTTCTGTTTTTGATCCTCCAGCTCTGACTCATGCTTCTGTCCCAGTTGTACTCCTGATCCCGTTCCTATCCCTGTTCAATCAGTGGTACCCATTTTGGTCTCCTGCCTTCGTTAATCCGTTATGCCTCAAGAGAAAAGTCAAGTCCGACCTTTTTGTACATATCTTTTGTAGCCATGGTAGTACTAACATGGCTAGTAAGAACGGGAATAGTCCAAACTCTTTGTTGATGGGCTGTAAGAAACTCTTATATATATATATATATTCGTGGCTAGTATAGCTACTCTTTTGCTGCATGTATATAAGATTATGTTGGATTTTGACGATAAGAAACACGATCCTTGTCTTTAGTCTATTAGCCTGTGCACCTAGAGTGAACTCTATCTGTATTCGAGTGGGGTTCAGTCTGGGTGTGGCGGTAACTACTCTAGAGATACGGCATAGCCGAACCGGGGTGTTACATAGACATATTTTAAAATAATTTTTAATAAGTAACCATTGTAGTAATGAACGTGTATAATTATGCGAATAATCACAATTCTATAAAAAAAATGTGTATATATTTCGATATTGTACAAAATACTATAAATATAATATATGTCTACATAAATGGATAAAAAGAGAAATTGATAATTTTTTAATTATATAGATATTGATAAATATTATGTGATTTTTTTCCTTAGCTTGCATGGCAAAACATTCTTATTTTAAAATTTTAAATTGATATATGATTTTTGTTTCATAATTTTAAACTTTGAGTAACACTTGTGTGAGACCGTCTCACGGGTCCCAATCCGTAAGGCAGGTTGGATCTTTGATTAATGGATCAAATATTTGATGAATGAGTTGGATCTTTGACCTCGTTAATTAAAGATCTGACCGGCTGTCTCACGGATGGGAAATAGATGTTTGGAAACCATTTAGTTTTGTTTCTAAATATTTTCCAACCCATAAATGTAGCACAATCAAAGCCTCTCTAGATCATTATTTAAATAATAGGTTCATAATAGATTTGTGGTTCAGTATTTGTAGATCTATTATATGTTTTTAACTAATTTATTTCAAGTTTATTTCTTTTAGTTATATTATCTCTTCTTCTTCTTTATTTTAAATTGATAGATCACGAGATGATGCATCATTCTTAAATATGTTAATTTCAATTAATTTAATAACATTATATTTAAATGTCGGACATTTACCCACTAACATTATATATATTTTTTCAAACTCAGCAAATGTAAGTTAGTTCAATTAGTTCATTTTTATGTTAATTTTTCTTTAGTTATGTTATTAACATAATTAATTTGTTTTGGGCTCATAATATTTAAATAATAACTATTATTTTAGATTTTTAATTTTTTTATAATTTATGGTATTTTATAAAATTTGTTTACAGCATTTGTACTACAAAAATTTTAAATTAATGCAATCATACTTATATTTGTCATTAGTAGAATGCTAATATCATAATAATGATATATTTTACCTTTCACATTTTTAAACTTTGAAAATCAACTTCATTTATGTAGAGAGAAATTTATATATAGTAATAATAATATCGTAGTTATTTTTAAAAGTTAAATGGATTGGAGTAAATAAATTGACATGTAACAAAAATTAAATATGTATTGTAGTTATTATTTTCTATTTTTAGAAATATATATATATATATATATATATATATATATATATATATATATATATATATCAAATTAAATTATTTTAATTTTAACAATTTTTAATTAAAATTCAAAACTAATAACTTTTAAAAAGGATAGAAATGCCATCATGCCAAGCACATTGTGCTCATATGACATGTAATGACTCTCCTATATAGGAGGTCATGAGATCGAGCCTCAGTGGAGGCGATATTGACTCTATTTGCGCTTCAACATGTTGAGAAAGTATCTATAAATAGATACTACAATATAATAGAGGGTAATAGTCCAGAATTAATTACAAATAACAATGAGATTACATTTGATTTATTTTGTATGAAAATTTTGAAAAAGAATTATTTCAATTGTCGTACATAATTTAACTATAGAATTAAAAAAAGATATATATATAACTAAACTTGAACCAAATGAAATTATTTTAATTTTATTATTTTTTTGAATTGGAATTCAAAAAAAATAAAAAATTTAAAAATATGTATAATATTAAAATGGGTCACACTTGTGTGAGACCGTCTCACGGATCCTTATTCGTGAGACGGGTCGGGTTAGGTCAAAGCACCATGCAAATGTCATACTTATATGTGCAAATGTCATACTTATATGCTCAAATATAACACTAATCAAGAATACAATTTTTGTTACTTATAAGAGAAAAAATAATACATTTTTCATAATAAGTAATGTTGACAAGTGCCCTTACTTATAAGGGCAAATATAATACTTTTGAGGAAAAATGTAATACTTTTAAATCGAAATGTAAAAGTATTGTATTTTCCCTTAAAAGTATTACATTTACCCTTATAAGTAACAAAATTTTTATTCCTGATTAGTATTACATTTGAGCATATAAGTATTACATTTGTGCATATAAGTGTTACATTTGCATCTTGACCCGACACGACCCGACCCGTCTCATGGTGAGACGGTCTTACACAAGTTTTTGCCTATTAAAATATTAAATTAAATAAAAGATTTCAATTCTATATAAAAGAATTTAATTTTAATTAATTTAATAGACTTAAAATAATAATATGTTAATTTCAATTATATATAAAATATTAAATTTAATAGAAGATTTCAATTCTAATAGAATTTAATTATGTAAGTCCATGTTAATTTTAATTATATATTGGAATACTATTGTAAAAAATCAATCTACAACATTTTAAAAATAAATCAATATTATATTGAAAATGAATATAATATAGTGATTTAATATAATTGTATGTTAATTTAGGACATTAAAATAAAAATATCAATATAGGTGTTGTTTAAAAGTTTGTAATTAAAAATTTTTAATGATATATTTTTCTATATTAATTTTATTTGTATATAAAAAACTGAACTTAAGTTGAAAAAAAAAAAAGGGTTGTTTAGTAACTATACTTTACATTCACATACACTATACTTTACATTCACAATTTGTAAACTCCAAATTCACACATTACAGGATTATATGTTTAGTAACTATACTCTACATTCACAATTTGTAAACTCCACATTCACACATTCAAAACTCTATATTCACAAGTCCTATACTCCACATTCACAACTACTTGAGAACTCCATATTCACACATTACAGGGCTACAAGTTGCTAGAACTTCTTAACTCTATTACAGATTCACACATGCATAACTCTACATTCACGATTTCTATACTCCATATTCACAATTTGAAACCTCCACATTCACACAATTCTGGGCAACTCTGCATTCACACAATCATAAATCTACATTCACGATTTCTATACTCTACATTCACACTTTGAAACCTCTACATTCACACATTTTTGGACAACTCTATATTCAGCAATATGTTTACTAAAAAAAAATTGCCAAAAAAAAAAACGACGTAATTTTGGACTCAGGTCCACCTCGCAAGGTGGACCTGGGTCCAAAGCATAATTTGCCAAAAAATATATATACTGACTATTAGTTTAGTGTACCTTAAAAGTAGATCATTGATCCATGGTATAATAAATATTTTAGGTAATTATTATTATAAATTAAATTAACATATAGCATTTTTGTTATTATTTAATTAGGTAAAAAATGATTGTAATTTCAAATTTCAAAATAGAAGTATCTTTTTAAAGATGGGGAAAACAACACTTCTATTTTAATATATATATATATATATATATATATATATATATATATATAGATTGCTTGTGTTAAATATGATCAAATTATATAATATAAAATGACAACAGTTCCAGGTAAGACAAAATATACACCATAATATACGTGTTAAGCAAAAATCCAAAATACAAAGACATCAATCTTTTTATACAAAGTAAGTTGAGTCGTTATATATATCTAATCTAAAATCTAAAAACATAATAAATGTGAATGAAGGTTATACTCATTCCGTTTTTTCTGTTAAGTTTTTTGTACATTATGCTATAATAAAAGTTGTACTACATAATATTTTGGAGAAATATACTCCTACCGTTATAACTTTCGTTATCTTTTCCACTATTGTTACTATGCACATGGCATGCATCCACCATATATTTTCTTATCTTCTTCAATAATAATAATAATAATAATATAGACATTAAATATTAGAGTTATATGTTAGTTATTTTTAAAAATATAAATATCCAATTTATAAAATATTTTATATTATTATTATTATTTACTATATTAAAATTTAATAATTTAAAATTTTAATATAAAATACTAATATTGGGCACCTATTTTTTGCGCATCGCACATCAGAAAAACTAGTACATATATATATATATATATATATATATATATATATATATATATATATACACACACACACACACACACACACACACATACATACATATAACAAAAGGAAAATCGTTATATTTTTTTTTGTTTATTTTCTTTAAAAAAATCATAATTGAAGATTGAAATGCTATTGTATTTAACGATATTTAAATTTTTTTGTTGATAAAAGATAAAAAATGGTCATACCACAATAATACTAAGATCAAAATTAAAGTGGATGTTCTGATAAAAAAAAAAGACTTAAATGGGTTCTCACCTATATATCTAGGACAAAAAATAGAATTAACTCTTTTTATATTGGTTTTTTTGAATTTGATACATATTTACAAAATTGGAAAATATGACTAATGATAATTATTTTGGTTATGGTTATTATGACAGCCCACGCTGAAACATTGGTATACCAAGGGCCCTGTTATGATCCAAAATATCAGGAGAGTTTATTACCGAAATGGTCCCTCGACTATTGCGAAATTACCAATTTAGTTCTCGACAATTTTTCGTACACAATTAAGTCCCTCGACTTTGAAAATTTTAACCAATTTGGACCTCCGTTTATTTTGCTGTTAAACATCCGTTAAATCAGGACCAAATTGGTAATTTCGTTATAGTCAAGGGACCATTTCAGTGAAAAATTAATTACCAATTTGGTCCCTTAACTATAGCAAAATTATCAATTTGGTCCCGATTTAACAGATGTTTAACAGAAAAATAAACGGAGGACCAAATTGGTTAAATTTTTCAAAGTCGAGGGGACTTAATTGGTCACAAAAAATTGTTGAGGATCAAATTGGTAATTTCGTAATAGTCGAGGGACCATTTTGATAATAAACTCATATCAGGATTGTAACCCATTTTGTATCAACAATGGGTTCCCTGCTGGTGGTAAATGTACTCAAGGGGCCCTTGGAACTCCCATTGCTTGCTATTGCATAACACCATGAATTATTTTGTATCTCTTCAATTAATAATATAAGCATAACACCATGATTCTACGCCCGCACACAAATATTTCTGGAAAATCAGTTCTTTCAAACATCAACAAAGAAAAATTGCATTAAGAAATGTGAATCACAATTCAAATGCTTCCTTTGAAAAAAAAAAAAAAAACATTGGGAGCAGGTGGAACATGGTAAAATATTGTGTAGATCATGGTCCAAAATGATGTCGTTGAATTTTATGAGTTAAAATAATTTATATTATAAGGTAAAAATAATGAAACTTCTGGGTAAGATAATGTACATTATGTGTTAGAATAAAGTACATTATGAATTAGAATAATGAAACTTCTGGGGTAAGAAAATGTACATTATATGTTAGAATAATATATGTTATGAGTTATAAAAATGTATATTGCAGCGGGTCGCGTGAAAAATTTTTTTTTTACGCGAAACGATATCGTTTTTGGACAATGATTATTGGTGGAACGAAAGGTATCATCCAAAGTTGTGGGCAAGAGTAGACATTAGAGCGGTTAGAACATAAACACCTATATTAGAGAGATGTCATCTAAAACTTTGAAAAAGATTAGAAATGAAAAAGACCATATAAACTGTAAATAACATTTTTATATAAATAAAAATTTTTAAATCATATTTTTAAATGAAAAAGACCATGGTCCACACAATAATTTGCGGTATACTGGATGTCAGGGCCGTATCTGAGCATATCTAACATGTGCGGCCGCACAGGGCCCCCAATTTTTGGGTGCCCCATATTTAAAAAAATATTTATATGTATATATAGTTTACAAAAATTTAGGCTAAATGTATGAAGATTGGACCAATTTGTGACAAGATGAAATTGAGCCCAATTGACAATTGCTTTAAAAATTATATATATATCCTAAATCATAATTGCCAATTCCATTCTGCAATTATATTTCATAATAAATCATAATCCCATATCTCAATTAGACAATTAGCACATTCTCAATTCCCAACCCTAAAAAATACGGCAATACCGTAACGAAATTCAACAATTCAATAATTCTCAATTCACAATTCGGTAATTTCGTAGATCGAATACCGCAACTCAACTAATAGATTTTCACCATCTGGTTCTCCCTTACACAAAGAGTTACAACTTATATTTTGATGTTATTGCAAGATCTTGAGGATGGTACACTTATATTTTGATGTTTAGTAAGTATAACTATATTAGAAAAAAATTCACCTAGGAGTAATGAGATAATCAGTTGAGTGATGGTTGGTTGACCGTAGAGCGTTGATATTCTCTGGACAAATAACTGTTGGAAAAATAGCATAAAATGACATTTTAGTGGCTATATTGTGGTACAAATATATGTGGGGTCCACTTTCAGTTTGGGTCGGGTCAAAGTATATTTGGGTTCATCGTAGTTAGACGAAAAGAGTGATATATTGTATGTTCAAAACGGATAATGGGTGAATGAGAAATTGGTTCTCAAAGTTGACCCATTTGAGTTAGAAAAATGGAGAGAAAAAGCTTTCAAGTAGCTTTTGTCCCACAATGGTTTGAGAAGTGGGTTTGCACAATTACTTATACAAGAGTCTTTCTAATGCTTATTGAATTGTATAGCATAGAGCCATAGAGGCTCTCTCTCGCGCATAGTGGGTGCAAATCAAATCCCAAAATGAACTTGAAAAGGCTTGACTCGTGTGCGCCGACACCTGCAGGCACGAATATCGTTCAGAAAATGAGTTATGCCAAATTATGGAAGAAAGTATTTTATTAGGAATTATATTACCATTTTTTTGGTAAATTTACAAGGTCTTTCTCTCCGTCCGTTTTAACGGTCCGAGGTCCACCCATGTTCGCTCCGAGAGGCACAAGAGCTAGCCCAGGGGGAATCGTCACTTGTGAGAATTGAACCCGGGTTCTCCCGAAATAGTATTGTATTACCATATTTTAAAATATTAATCTTAACAATATAGGAGTGTTTTGGCCGGAAAGTTAAAGTTGATGATATTGTTTTTATTAATAGTATAGGTTGCACTGTAGGGAAATATATATACTGTATTATAACATTAAGTAATTTTAATTTAAAATTGTATTACGAATAGGAACGTAGGGAAGAATATATTTTATTATGAATTCTATTACCATATTTTAATGTACAATTGTATTACGAATAGGAATTGTATTACCATATTTTAAAATATTACGCAAACCTTAACAGTATAGGAGTGTTTTGGGCGGGAAGTTAAAGTTGAGGATATTGTTTTTATTAATAGTATAGATTCCTCAACGATTTGCTCTTATCTATCATAAAGAAATTAGGGCAAAAACAAAATTAGGGAAATTAGGACAAAACCATAATAAGATTTCAAAACTCAAAACTTATTGCAAATAATAATTTTAAGATTTATAGTCAAAATGTGGTAGAGCAAGAGGAAGCTTGAAAACGTGAAACACGATAGAGGGAGGACCAAATGAAATTTAAAAAAAAAAAGATTATATATATATACAACCCAAAATGACGTTGTTTACAGTGGGGTTAGCTGCCCCCACTGCCTCATGACAGCTCCGTTCCTGCTTTCAAATATTAAAAGAAAATTGCATTAATAAATGAGAATCTCAATACTAAGGCTACTGGCATTGTTGAAATTTAAAATCTTTTCAAATCTTTGCTGACTTTTTTTTTTTTGTTTTTTTGTGATGACGTGTTACAATTCTGACACATCAAAATTGCAACAGTTGCAATTCGTGTGTCAGAATTGCAACTATCAATTAACTTTTTGACTTTTATACTATTATTATTATTATTATTACTTTATTGAAAAAATAATTTTTTTAATAAGATGATATAAAAGTGAGACCACTTTTAAAAGAGGAGAGAATTTATAATGGCATGAGTAGAGGTGATATACAATTTTTTTTATTTAATTCATTTTATAGAGGAAAATTGCACTTTTCATCCCTAAGTTATAGGGTAATTGTAGAATTTGTCTCTGAGCGTTGGTCATGCTCCCTTTTCGTCCCTAAGTTATTATTGGTGTTGCACTTTTCGTTCCTCTACTAATAAAATATTATGGATGAAACTTATAATTTTAGTATAACTCATGGACGTAAAGTGAACACGAAAGGATGAATTGTTAGCAATTATTATTATTATTATTATTATTACATGGACGAATTCTGGGCAAGGAATACGGAATTTGTTGATCGATAAGTGTAATGTGCAATTGGTTACAAATCACAACATTGGCATGCTTTTGTTAAAGATTCCCTGCTAAAATGTTGTCATAAGAGTGTTACTCAGTTTATTCTCCCAAAAAAAAAAAAAGTTTACTCAGTTGGTATACATAAAATAAAAAAATAAAAAAATAAAAAAAAAGAAGAAGAAGAAATTTCTCAAAAAAAAAAAAAAAAAAAAAGAAGAAGAAGAAAAGAAAAGGAGGGCCGAAGCTTTGTTAATATATATGCTACGACTCAAACTGATATCTGTGAGTTTAATTATTAGATAAATGACTCATTTTTCTTTTTAAAAAAAATAATCCTGACGGAGAAATGAATGAAAAAAAATATGAAAAATTCAAGTCGTGTGTAACACATAGTTTCCTTACAATCGATTCGCAACCTCTAGAGGATGCTAGTAGCATTGTAACGTCAGCCTCCCATGATAAAATGGATTACAATAATATAGTCGAGCAAAACTATATTACTCTCGATGAACTAGAACACAAGGAGAGCACTTCGAAATTTTTCGCTAGTGTTTACAGAAAATTCAAGAAAAGATTTTCACCATTATGTATGCAAAAAGCACCACACCTAATGGTGTATTTTCGAACATTTTGTGGTGCATTTATGCGTACCTAATGGTGAGTGACCGCACGACCACAAGGGAAGCATTGTCCGCACCTGAACCTGACCCTATATATATATATATATATATATATATATATATATATATATAGAGAGAGAGAGAGAGAGAGAAATTTGTTCAAATGTAGTTGTGTCTTCCCGTGCAGTCGGTGCGGTTGACACCACTCAATATTAGAAGACGCACCACAATGGAAATACACAAAAACACCAAAAACACACCACACACCCAAAATAATGCACCACAACTCCCATGCCCCTAATGGTGCATTTGCTAACACTATGTGGTGTATATTTGCATACCTAGTGGTATGTTTTTTGGTGATGCGTACCTAATGATGCATATTTGTGTGGTGCATTTTCTAATATTGGGTGGTGTATATTTGTATGTATAGTGGTGCGGCCGCACTGACGTTAAGGGGCGGCCACGCCTTATTATGACCCTACACACACACACACACACACTAGATAGTCTTATTAGTAAGGGCTGATCAAGAAATTTTTCTAAGTGAGGGTGAAGATGAATTAAAAAATAATTATGAAAAAATATTAAAATTTGATATAAATCACAAATATATTTTCCGCCCCCGTATGAAGGGTAATTAAAAAAAACCCCAAAATTTGATATGATGAGGGTTAATAAAGGAAAATGTTTTTGGTTGAAGTTTGAAATTGTAAAAAACAACCAACTATAGGCTATCATTATCTCTGCAATACTCTCTCCACTTTCAAAAGTAATCTCACTTCTACATTATCAAATATATAAATTCTCTACTAGTTTCTCTACATCCCTGCAATACTCTCTCACTTTCAAAAGTAGTCTCACTTACCTTTTATATTATAAATTTTTTTTTAAAACTTTTATATTATAAAATACACTGTTGCAAAAATTCCCGCCTAGGCTGGCGCTAGGCACTCCTATATCAAGGTGAATTGCTCCTTAGGCATCCGCCTAGCGCCTAACTCTACCGACTGGGCCGAATTTGGCCGAGTTAACTCGAGCTAGTCAGCTTTATTAATTTTAGTATTATATATATATATATATATATATATATATATATATATATATATATATATATATATATAATACACCCACACACATGAATTATTTGTTTCCTTTAATAGGTCATCGCTTAAGTACCGCCTAGGCACCGCCTAGACCGCTTAGGCGCTAGTCTACTGCCCGACTAGCACCTAGCGCCTACTGCAACAATGATAAAATATAATAATACATTAACAAATAAAAAATAAAAAAGTAAATAAAAGTCAATTGCATACTTGCTATTATAGTAAGCTTGCAAGCCACATAAGCTATGAAAATAAAACGAAAAAAAAAAAAGAAAAAAAAGAAAAAAAATCCACATTAACTTTCACATCATCTTGAAAGGGTTCACTTGCTGGGATAAGGATAGCCTAAGCTGTCTAAACATTTAATTATTTGTATATAGATTTTATTTATTTATATAAATTACTGCTGTATGTGTGTGTGTGTATATATATATATATATATATATATATATATATATATATATATATATATATATATATATATATATATATATATGCATACATATAAATAAGGGGCAAGGGTGAAGAGGGGTGAGGTGGGGTAATTGCCCCCATTGCCTCCCCTTGGATCTGTTCCTACTTATTAGGTCGATCCTTTTACGACCCATTTAGAATGGTAACATAGGTGTTGTCACACTATATAGTAGTTGGCTATTATTGTTGTTGTTGGTTGTTGTTACTGTGGTGGTGGTGGTGATTATTGTCGTTGTCGTTGTCGTTGTGATTATTATTATTATTATTATTATTATTATTATTATTATTATAGCAAATAATCTATT
Source organism: Ipomoea triloba (assembly GCF_003576645.1). Taxonomy (NCBI): domain Eukaryota; kingdom Viridiplantae; phylum Streptophyta; class Magnoliopsida; order Solanales; family Convolvulaceae; genus Ipomoea; species Ipomoea triloba. Next base: position 10,468,904 of record NC_044916.1, on the reverse strand, counting down.
ATTATTATAACAAATAATCAATTCATTTTCAAAAAAAAAAAAACCAAAAAAAAAATACAATTTCTTAACTTTATGCTAAACAGAAAATGATAGTTTTTATACCTTCTACCAAACACTAGAAAATTAAAATACTTTTCAGAAGATAAGTCATTTTCCGCAAATAATTTTCTAGTAAACATTTTTCATGTTTCCAAATGGACCTTTATAATCGATTTTGAAATTCTTATGTAACTTAAAATAACTTTTTACTTTTTTTAGTAGTCGACTAAATCAGTTAATTTCTTAAAATTATGTTCTAAGGTTAGATTTAAATCTTAACTATAAAGTCAAGAAAAAAGATTTTAGAGTTTTGTGCAAGGGAAAGTTATTTTACCAAGCACTAAAAAATTCGAGGTGCAAAAACATTGTTAAGTACAAATAAGCTAACTAGCTAAGTATAAAAGTAAAGTATGATAATGTAAATGGGAGAGTTTTCTTCTCCTTTTCATTATGAGGAAATTAAGTAGTAATCTTGCTACTACAGAAATTAAAATTGAACTAAACTTGTGTTTTGATCACTAAGTCAGCACCAAATTTGTCTACGTCTTTCAAACAAATTTTCATCAATAAATTATAGGTAAATGTAATTTCTTTGTCCCTCAATTATACCTGCATCACTTTCTGTCCCTTAATTATTTGCAACGTTACTTTTTTTGTCCTTCAATTGCCTTTGAATTGGCTTTTTAACCCAACCTTAATAGAATTCATTAAAAAAAAATTCACTGTACAAACAATTGATGGGACAAAAAGTGATTATGCGTATAATTGAGAAGAGAAACAAAAAAGTGTTGTTTAACCTATTTAAATTAATCTCTAATTCAGATAAAACATAATTAATTTAGCATCATAGCATAATTAGTAGCCGCGAATGACGCGGGGTATAATTATATTTATCGACATAATCTTTTGTTTTTGTAACGTTTTAATACTATTTCAAATATGTCTTTTTGTTTTCTGTAACGTTGTAATACCATTTCAAATTTGTGGCATGATTAACAAGGATCACCAAAATTGCATATGTGAAGCACTATAAATTTCAATTTTTACGGTTTTTTTTAAAATACTCATGATTCATAATATTTGTTTTATACTTTTTCAAATCATTTTTATTAGTAGTATAGATAAGCTAAGTATGAAAGTAAAGTGTGATATGTAAATGAGAGAGTTTTCTTCTTATTTTCATTAGGGTGAAATTAATTAGTAATCTTGTCACTACAGAAATTAAAATTGAACCAAACTCGTGTTTTGATAACTAAGTCAACACCAAGTTTGTTTAAGTTTTTCAAACAAATTTTCATCAATAAATTATAGGTAATTGAAATTTCTTTTTCCGACAATTATACCTACATCACTTTCTGTCCCTTAATTATTTGTGACGTTACTTTTTTTTTTCCTTGTCCTTCAATTGCCTTTGAATTGACATTTTAACCCAACCCTAATAGAATTCATTAAAAAGAAATTACTTCGCAAACAATTTATGAGACAAAAAGTGACTTTTGTATAATTGAGAAGATAAACAAAAAAAAAAAAAAGAAAAGGAATAAGCGTCAAATAGGCCATCGAACTACACACAATAATGCAAATAGACTACTGAATCTAAAAAAAATTACAATTGAATTCCTAAACTAACCAATTTAATTCAATTCCTCCAATTTACAGGTTTCTAACAGGTAACCCTAAATTTATAAATTTTTTAAAAATTAAATAATTATTTAAAAAAAAAAGGACTTTGTCTCCCGCCAAGGAGATGAATTCCTGTTCTTTTTAAAAAAAAAATATTTTTAAAATAATTATTAAATTTTTTTTAAAAATATTTTAAATTTATGGTGACTTGTTAGAAACCTGCAAATGGGAAGAATTACATGAAATTAGTTAATTTAGGGATTTAGTTGTAGGTTTTTTAAGTTCAATTACCTAATTGCTTATTGTATGAAGTGTGATGATCTATTTGACCCTTATTCTAACAAAAAAGTGTCATTTTAACCTATTTAAATTAATCTCTATTTCATATAAAACATAATTAATTTAGCATCATAATTAGCAGCCACGAATGACGCGGGGTGTAATTAGTTTTATCGACATAATCTTTTGTGTTCTGTAACTTTGTAATACCATTTCAAATCTGTGGCACGATTAACAAGGATTACCAAAATTAGATATTTTTTTAAATACCTATGATTCATAGTATTTATTCTACACTTTCTAAATAACTTTTGCCCAAAAAATCAAAGCCTCAACCACCAAGATTTGATCATGTGACCAAAAAATCAAAGTCCCCTACGGCCCCACCACCAAGATTTGATCTTGTCACCAAAATATCAAAGCCTCCACCACCAACATTTGATCATACCACCCATTTAGAATAGTAACAAAGGTGTCATTACATTGCATAGTAGTATATTACTATTCTTATTTAAACAATATTACTTTTTTCTAATTTATCTTTTATTCATTTTAATTTTTCTAAGTAATTTACAACTTCTTAATTTTTTTTTTTTTGAAAAGGAAGAACATTTGGAGCTTTTATTTATTTATTTTTCATTACTAAAAATTGTATCATGTTATATAAGCCAATATTTTTTTTGGGGAAGAATATATATATATATATATATATATATATATATATATATATATATATATATATATATATATAATTACACACTATTGTAACCTTATTCTATTACATTCATATATTAATAAAATCTGGTGTTCCCTATATTCTAGTGTGAACACTATGTAATAATCAATTTAATACCATAATTATATTGTTAGCCATTAATGATACAAATTATTAATTACATTTATTGAAATATATGCTTTTTTATTTTTTTAATGCTGTAATACAATTTCAATTCTATGGAAAATTTACAAAATATTATCAAAATTTCACACGAGAGTCACTATAAATATAGACATCATCATATCAAAGTGTATATCAGAACAAGAGCAGATATACATCTGAAGAGAATTGTACTACAACAAACTGTGTTTTTAGCGACATATACTTAGCGGCAGTTAGATATAACCGCCTCTAAATAACTATTTTGAGGCGGTTATATAAACCATCTCTAATTTAATATGTAAACTAAAATAATTAATTGTTAGCGACAATTATATGTGGCGGTTCATTATAACCGCCACTAAATAATTAAAGCACTAATAAATCAGTAAATAATAATAGTAAATAAGTAGTTATTCTGTCTTCCTCACTGAGCACGCCCTCCACAATCCTACCACGCCCTCCATTTTCTCCGTCTTCTCCAAGATATCATAGATTGCGATTCCGCCTCTTCTCTCGCACTCATCTTCAGATTCTCCGTCTTCCTCAACCCTCACTCACCGCTCACCGCTCACCGCTCACGACTTCAACCCAGCCTCACTCCGCAAACTTCATTCGAGCTGCTGCTACACGCCTCCTCAAATGCAATCGTAGCTCCGTCAATCGTCTTCATTCGTGAAACAACAGCTCATCAGGTTCAAGTGATTTAATTCCATAAATCCCTAAATGTTGTATGAAAGATTTGCCAAATTAATTTAAATTTGTGAGGATTATTTTTAATATTTGAATTGCGAATTTGTTTTTTAATATTTGGAATTCTCTTCTTCATCTGATTTTGCCGTAGATGCTAATCACTCCGCAAACTTGATCTAGAAGTAATTCACTAATTCACTAATTCACCAATTCTTTGAATCCTAAAAGTTAGATATTTGTCTATTTATTTGTATAGAAATTATGATCTGTATAACCTGTCACAAGGATTGATGTCTTACAAAAAAAAAAAAGGTTAAATGTAATGTTTATAATGCCATATGATCATGATTGGTTCATATTTCCTTTGTCTTCAAATAATTATAGGTAAAAGAGACAACAATAGTTCCAAGTTGGCAAGGTCTGAATTAATCTTATTCACTAAAAAGTTTGGATTATGATGGGTGCAACTGGAGCAATGAGCTTTTGTCAATTTCTGTTTTAAACTATCATTTATTGATGAGTGTTTGTGACAAAGCAAGAGAGATATAGACATACAATTGACAATTGTTTTTTGGTTGAAGTCTTCTGTGAAGAATCACAGCATTTTTCATAAGCTGATCAATTTTGAAATATCTAAATCAAGTTTTTTAATCTGCATACATTAATTTTATTAGCAGTATGATTTGAAAGGAAAAGAATTACAATGTTGTATGTGGGGCTATGAGACTATATACTGACTTTCTGACCAGAGTGTTTTGCTCATCATCTTCATCCTTGGGCAGCTGTTAGATGCATAGCTAGGTTCTCATATTTAAAAGATTTATTGATTGATATTTGATTGTGCATATGGAATGTTGTTGGATTTCATATGCCCTTCTCAAACCTCATGTGTTGGTCTCTTTTCTTCTCTCTTAATTAAGCTCTGGGTGTGACATGAAATTTTCCTTTAAGCATGTCAGAGATAACCATGAAAAGTCTGGACACCATGTTTACAGTACATTGAAAAGTACATGCTGCTGCCAAGTGCCAATTATCTTGACTTCTTTATTTCATTGCAAAAAATATGAGTAGGGTAGATGATTGATTGATTTAAAAACATTGTCTTGCTTTCACATCCTCAGGGAGACCTTGAAGAGTCAGATGAGCAATTCCAGTCAAGAGAAGAGAGAGGGGTGGTAGGAAAAGGAAGCTCCTTGCTTTTGAGACTTTAATTCCATGAGAAAAAGAATTGTCCCACCCAGAGATACAGATCCTATTACCCTTGTTTCAAAGTACAGTACCTATCTTGGTTGCTTTCTACCCAGTCTGAGTTACTACTTGCCTAATATTTATATGTACATAGAGGATGCTGCAGCCTGCAGTGCATATATATATATATATATATATATATATATATATCCAAGGATAGCCCTGAATTACTTTTGGCTTGTGCCTAATTGTATGTATTGTTCATAGTTTAAACTTTAAACTTACAGGTTATATATGCAATGATAATCAAATGAAAGAGTATGTGTCCAAATTGGAGAAGGAGTTAGCTGCAACTAGGGCTCAATTGCAAGCTCAAAATGATATGCAAAAAGCCATGGGAGGGGCTCTTGTTGCTGTTTTGGAAAAAACTTTTGGTAAAGTTCCTGAACAATTTGTTACCCTGTTAACCAAACATCTCAACCAGTAAGTACTTTTGTTATGCAAGTGGGTTTTTTCAAGTTTTTAACTTTGTGCTATTTCTAGTTGAGTAAAAAAGTTTTATTTCTTCCCTATAGATTAAGGTTGATAGTTGTACTTCAATATGGATCTGCCCTTCATTGTCAATGTTTGATGGCTAATTGAGGGTATACTTAAATGCAGAGTAGTTCCTTTAGAATACACTCAACCCCATGGTTAACTAGTTAACTTTTAGCCATAATGGTTGCTATATTGTTCTTTACAATACTTTTAACTGCTGAACTTGTTGATGTTGGTCATTGATTCTGATTGTATGTAAAACACATGAATTCTGCATTGCTCACAAGCCATAACGTAAAATAGTATGAATATGCATATTAGCCCTTTGACCGAGTCGAGGATTGAGTTTCAAGATGGTTTGATGTATAATTGGTTGACTTGTAATGTAGGTATTCGATGAAGGATCACTTGCTGTTGCTGTTGCTGGATTCAACCCGCACTTGATGTTGATGTTGATGGAGTTTGTCATTGTTGGTGTTTAGTATTTTTTTGATCAATTGTTGTTGCTTTTATGCTCAAATATTAATATATTATTGAATACTATTGAATGTTACAATTTATTTTCTTTCCAATTAAATGTGTATATAAAGTTTATTTGTGATTGCAATACATGTTTTAATACAAAGATTTTTGAAGAAGTATAATTAAATGATAATTATAAAAATATAATAATGTAATTATAAATTTAAAAAAAATATTTAGCGACTCTTAGTAACCGCCACTAAAATTTTTTTAAATAAAAAAGAAAAATATTTAGCGATACTTAATAACCGCCACTAAATTTTTAAAATTTTTTTAAAAAGTATTTAGCGACACTTAATAACTGTCACTAAAATTTTTAAAATTAAAAAAAAATAAAATTTAGCGACACTTAATAACCGCCACTAAAATAAATGCAATAAACTAATTAGTTATATTTAGTGGCGGTTAGAAAACCGCCGCTAAAGTAAATGTAAACTACCTTATATTTAGCGGCGGTTACAAAACCGCCGCTAAATGCAGTGCTGATCAACAATTCCCACACTTGTCTAAAACCGCCTCTAAATCCTTCGTGACACACTATTTAGACACAGTTGAAGAACCGCCTCTAAACAGTTTAGTGGTGGTTTTGAACCGCCTCTAAATAACAAATTAACCGCCTCTAAATAGCCTTTTTGGTGTAGTCCAATTGCTACTACGGAAATATGAATTCAAAGATTGTAAAACTTTCCATTTCTTGCGTATTTGTGGGTTTCATCATGCTCTCACTGCTCTCCCATCCCGGTAAAACATCATTTTTCATGCTCTTTTATCTAAACTTGTTTATATTGAGATAATTTTAATTTTGGTCCTAGATTTATGTGTGAGTCTAATTTTAATTAATTTTATTAGAACATCCTCATTTGATTATAATATTAATGTGGCATGACCATTTTTAGTCATCCATCAACAAAATCATTGAAATATATTTAAATATAAAGGCATTTCAATCTATTTTATACAAAGTAGGTTGAACCGTTATATTTTTTATGTTTATTTAAAAAAAAATTGGACTAATGATAATTATTTTGGTTATGGTTATTATGACATGCAGCCCAGGCTGAATCATTGATATACCAAGGGCCTTGTTCTGATCCAAAATACAAAGAATGTAATCAATTTTGTCTGGACAATGGGTTCGCTGCTGGTGGTAAATGTACGGCAGGGGCCCCTTGTGCTCCAATTGCTTGCTATTGCATAGTACCGTGATTATTTTTTATTTTTTTTATCGCTTCGACTAATAATATAATATGAACTACATTTGATCTATTTGATGTCTTGTTATTTTTAACAATAGTGAAGTTTAATTTTTAGATTGTTATATAATGTTCATGCTCCATAAATTTAAAGATTCAATGGACACAAATATCAATTTCGGCAAAATCATAGTACGTACAAAGGATTCCTTTGAGAAAAATGTTGAGAATCGAGCGGTTTGAACAGTAACGCCCATATGCAAGAGATATCCGTGAAAAAAAACTAGAAAGGAAAAATACTGTAAAAGACATTTAGACAAAAATATGTAAGCAACATTTATGACGGTTTTCGGTGCTGGTTATCCAGTTACAGAAACGAACCCATAGGCTTTGGCTCTCGCATCTCTAGAAGGAATTCTGACCCCTAGTCGGAATGGTTTGTGGGTTGCGAACAGCTATAGTGGCTCCCGCCGGTTCATTCATCTGACTGTAAACTAGGGCCACTTTTGATTCGAGAATATTTTCTCCGAATTCAATTTTTCACTTTTTTGGATTCCTTGTCATTTGTTTTTCTTGTTCCTGGTGGTATCAAAACGCCGATTAAATTATAAGAAATTTTTGAAATAAAAAAAATGAATATTTGTGGTCAATCAAGTAACCGAATTCAAAAGAAAATCATTCTTTATTATCACCCCTTCTTCCTTACTCTGGCAAGTCTTTGTGAAAGAACTCCGATGAAAAAACTTCTTTGCGAATGAAAAAAAAATTGATCTACTTTCTTTTGGTGTTTTGGTCGAAATTCCCAAGTGAAATCCCCTAGTATATGAAAGAGAGAAATCAACCAAAGAAAAAGTAAATGGAGCTGAATCATTGAATTATGACTCGAATGGGATTAGATACCCCAGTAGTCCTAGCCGTAAACGATGGATACTAGGCGTTGTGCGTATCGACCCACGCTATTCCAATTTGACCACTATTAGTAGATAAAATGATTCCTTCCACTAATTGTTTACTTCAAAAATTTGTGTCAAATGAATGGAAATTAATTTATTTCATTTGTAATATAAATATTTAAATTTAATTCATTTTATAAACAATAATTTTTATTTTTAACATTTTGCGTTCTATTATAAAATATATCATTATGACATTATTATTGTAACATTTGTAACAGCTTGTAATTATTACCATTATGGCATTCTTAATTTCCTTGTATGTATGTATGTGTGTATATATATACATACATATATATATATATATATATCCATACATACATACATACATACATATACATACATACATATATATACATGTATACATATATGTATACATACATATATATATATATATATATATATATATATATCCATACATACATACATATACATACGTACATATATATACATGTATACATATATGTATACATACATATATATATATATATCCATACATACATACATATACATACGTACATATATATACATGTATACATATATGTATACATACATATATATATATATATCCATACATACATACATATACATACGTACATATATATACATGTATACATATATGTATACATACATATATATATATATATCCATACATACATACATATACATACGTACATATATATACATGTATACATATATGTATACATACATATATATATATATATCCATACATACATACATATACATACGTACATATATATACATGTATACATATATGTATACATACATATATATATATATATCCATACATACATACATATACATACGTACATATATATACATGTATACATATATGTATACATACATATATATATATATATCCATACATACATACATATACATACGTACATATATATACATGTATACATATATGTATACATACATATATATATATATATCCATACATACATACATATACATACGTACATATATATACATGTATACATATATGTATACATACATATATATATATATATATATATATATATATATATATATATATATATATATATATATATATATATATATATATATATATATATATATATATATATACTCTTGTTTAGAAGGAAAATATGAGTTATTGAACATTCCATACTTTTTGTTCTTTATCTTTCTATTACTTTTCTATGCAATTCTTTGATAATCAATCATATATATGAACTAACGTGCTAGTTCATCACAACACGTTATCATCATGCTCACGCTAACGACTTCATCCACAACTAAGTATTCTTTTTCTAATTGAAAAAGAGTTTGTCCTAAATTATTCGTGCAAAATTATTCATGTATAATCTTAAATTTTTTGAGTATACATGCATTTAATTCTTTTATGTTTCAATGAATCCTTTATTTGTCACGCTCCACTTCTAGGACATGACCCGGCCGTACCATTACATGAAAGCATGTAACAATACGAAGCCTAACCATACATACCTCTCAGAACCTTCATAACAACACTTGAATACATCATAATTTCACAACCCAAAATGTCAACATATAAAGAACTAGTTCTTCCCCAAAACTCATCAATTCACCACTATCAAATATTTACAGTTAAGAGTAGTATGTCCAAAATACATCACAAGCACCAAAAAAAAAAAAAAACACCAAGCATAATAGGTTACCAAAAATACAAAGGATCAAAGCTATTATCCCACACAAGCAAAAATCCATGACAAGCTCCAATACTAGGATTAAGTATCCTAGTTTCAAAAGTCACCTTCAAGACCCCATCACTTGTGCTCGTGCTATTCACAATTGTACTCCTTAACTACTCTGAAACATGAGGAAATAAAATTAATGAGCTAATGCCCAGTAAGTGATACTCTTCTCAACCCTGGATCAAGTAGCCTCAATAAAATACAATAAGCTTTAGAGTAATTAATTGTAATAGGTGCAAATCACGATCTTCAAACTGTATCGAAGTCATAATATAATTCCATCATACTATACACAGGTTCTCCAAAATAGAAACTTTAGCTTTAGCTACATGGGCATCAACATTACTTCATAACACAATACTTTCAAAAGTTCAAATCATATCATTCTTTAACCCATGACTCATTGGCAACCTACACCCACCATTATACCTTGTGGCCTAGGCCATTATCGGTATAATGATCTAAAAAGACTCGACGATTCGGAATGAGTCAGGCTCGACGATTCAGAATGAGCCGGATGGAACGTTCCAACAAATAATTCAAAAGTAAAGACTCGACGATTTGGAATGAGTCAAGCTCGACGATTCGGAATGAGCATTTAGGAACGTTCCAAGCCGAACAAAAATTGACAAATCGTAGGTTAGCCTCATGAGTTTGGTCAAACATTTCAAATAATTCTTATAATCAAATAGCCCATTGTAGAAAAATCATTTCCTTAACACCACATAACAAAGTCCATATCCAAAAGTAATATGGAATCCAAATAACTCATAACTTGGCAAAACAAATATGACATCATTAACTAATAATTGTCTAATAAGTTACTTGATCCTCTTCTATAGAAAAATACCTTAGTACAAATCATACCCATAAATCGAATAATAGTGAAATCAAACTTTAACCATCATAACTAGCTTGAGTCATATTATATGAAAAGTGTAAAATATTTTTTTTTTAACTTAAACTAACCCTAAAATGGGTATTCAAAGTACTAGAGATTCCAAATAAGTTATGAGTTTTGCAAAATAAGGAGAGAACAGTTAACCACTTACCTAAAACATCCAAATCTTAACTATTTAGCTCACCCAGATACTCCTTGTCAAAATCCCTAGAATACTCCAATTACTTGAACCTAAGCTTGAAGAAGATAGAGATCAAAGCTTCAAGGTTTTTCCTTCCCCTATCTCTCTAGTCAACTCCCTTTATCTTCTTTCAAATGGGATATTTATCTTTAAGGCCAAAGTGATTCCTTAACCTTTTAAGGATAGAGAAGGGTAATTTAGTAATTTTCATTCAATATCAAATTTTAATAACCTTCGACTTGTTGACTTTATTTAATAAACATAAATATAATTATTCATGGGTTTTGGTATGGTTAGATGAAAGATGCCAACTTGATGCTTCATATATATATATATATATATATATATATATATATATATATATATATATATATATATATATATATATATATATATATATATATATATATATATATTTATTTATTTATTTATTTATATTTATATTTCAAATTCTAGCTGTGATTTCTTGTATGTTTCACGGTTGATTTTGTCCATCCTTATGTTCCCCAAAATTTTGATTTGATTTACGTATTGGATTTATTAGTGTGTGCGTGGATGCATATGATGGATGAATTAATGTCTGAATGGTATGCGTTTACATGCTGCATCCTAGATGATGATTGTTTTGTGTTGATGATGACTGTATTATTAATTAACTTCAGTTTGGAATTTTAAGGTTTTGATTGGAGAATAGCAATCGCACATGCTATCTTTGTGTCCATAAATGCCTTAAGATCATTTGTCTTGTTTAAGGAAAACACATGATCCCTACTTAGTGTCACGGGTGGGCAATTCGATTCGATTTATCTGAATCGAATCGAACCGAACTAGTAATATACCGAAAATTGAACATCTTGGGATTCTTGTAAACCAAACGGTTTGCAAGTTAAAAATCTAAGCGAATTGAACGATTTAGTAAAAACCCAAACTGAACCGAATACTTTGGGGGCTCAATTGTAAAAATAAAAATTATAACAATTTGGTAATCAATTGTTTTCGACGTACAACATTTTGAGAGTGAAATGCTAAAGTTCAAAACATGTTTATAATAGCATTTTGAATTAACTTTTGGAGAAAATATTATTTTTTTTCCAAAATGCCCCAATATAATATTTAAAATTTTTAACTATTCATTTTCAGCACGACACAACAAAGCCCCTAGAATAGTAAGTTTAAGGAGCCTCAAAGCTCTTCTAATAGAGGAGCTTGAGTATCCTATTTGCTTTATGATCCAATGTTCCCACATGGAATGAGAGAGCAAAATTGAGGAGCCCTGAGTCTCCTCTATTGCCTCTATGTAGAGAAGTCACAACCAACTCTTCTTCTTTCTAACTAATGTAGAAAACTTGAATTAAATATGATGAGTTTATACACAACTACCATATGTCTTTATATATATATATATATATATATATATATATATATATATATATATATATATATATATATATATATATATAATTGGTTAATAATATAATATTTCTTATGCAATAGTCCTTGATCGACTAAAATCGTCACTTCGTGCATAATTTAAAGGTTAAAGACGATCATACATATAATTTAGGGACCAAGTCGACCAAAACTACAACTTTCTCTTAAAAATATTTTGAAGTTCAGATATTGTATTCTTATATTATATTGACTTTGCAGTGATTGGTATTTATTATTTAATTACTTATTAGTGGGTTGGCGTTGTTTTTATTTATTAGTATAATGTTTTGAATTATTAAATAATTACTGATATTTATGTACCTAAAGAGAAAAAATTAAAAATAGAGTAAATATCCAAAATGGTCCATCGACTATAGCATAATTCACAAATTGATCCTTGACTATTGATTGAATTCGATTAAATCCTCAACTATTCAATTTTTACATGATCTTGTCCTTCCGTCAATTTCTCGTCTAAAGCCTGTCATCTTTGAGGTCATAAGAGTAATTTCATCAATTTTTACATAAATTGGTCCTTCCTCATTTCCAAACTCAGCCGTCGACATTGTAAGAGACCTTATATATATATCCAAGATTACAATTATGTTACTTAAATATTGTCGCCATGTACCTTAATTCTTGCTTGTTCCAAGCTAATATGAGCACTCGGGTGTCTGGTTGTGGGCTCTCGTGCATGATTGTAGATGTTCTTTGTCTCTCAAATCGAAGATCCAAGCTGGCCCGTCAAGACGTCAACTAAAACTGAAACGAAAACCCAACTCCTCTCCCCCCCACCTCACCCCACCCCAGCAATATGGTCATCGTAGACCATCAATTGGGTTTTCACAACCCCCTGCTTGATATCCCAAATGGTAAAGTGGTATCAATGCTTACCTAGATTGCCACATAAATTTCGTTTGATATGATGTCTTCTTCTTCATCACCGGAAGGATGCTATGCTGCCTTATTGATAATCTGAGCTTGTTGCTACCCGGATTTCGCTTCCACCTCACTAATGAAGAGTTGGTTTTGCATTACATAAGCCCCAAAGTTCTCAACTTCCCTTTGGTAGCTTTCGTCATCCTTGAGATTGACAATATTTGCAAATATGATCCTTGGGATTTGCCAAGCACACTTTGTTGGTTTCTGATATTCATTTCTACTATATATAACCAAAAATGTATATTTAATTTTAGTGTTTATTATATTCATGTGGTTCAGATGGAGAGAGGAACTTCTTCAACACTAGAGAGGTGAAAAACGACCGTGGGAACCGGTTTAGCAGAGCCATTGGTAAAGACAAGAAAATTACCATTTCTGGTGTGCTGCAACGACTCATTGGAATGAAGAAAACTCTTGTGTTTTACAAAGGAAAGCCTTCAAATGGTTCTAGAACTAATTGGACCATGCACAAGTATTGCATCTCCGTTGCACGTCAGCCCTAGGCATGTTTGCCTAGGGCCATTGCATAGGGCCCCCCATTTTTTAGGGCCCAATTGTAAAATAAAATAAAATAAAATTATAACAGTTAGGTAATCAAATGTTTCGAACAACATTTTGAGAGTAAAATGCTAAAATTCAAAACATTGTTAATAACAACATTTTGAATTAACTTTTGGAGAAAATATTAATTTTTCCAAAATGCCCTTTCATAATATTTAATTTTTTTAACTATTCATTTTCGGCAAGACACAACCAACTAACCAAGCCCCTAGAAAAATAAGTTTAAGGAGCCTCAAAGCTCTTCTATATAGAGGAGCTTGAGTATCATATTTGCTTTCTGATCCAATGTTCCCACGTGGGATGAGAGAGCAAAATTGAGGAGTCTTAAGTCTCCTCTATATACTGCTATATAGAGGAGTTACAAGTCACAACCAGTACAGTTCTTCTTCTTTCCTAGTGATGTAGAAAACTTGAATTAAATATGATGAGTTTACACACAGCCACCATATACCTTTATTTATTTATTTATTTATTATTATTATTATTATTATTATTATTATTATTATTATTATTATTATTTAAGTTTTTTTTTTTCCATTTACCTATTCACCTTAAACACTAAATTAATTTTATTAAACATTTCTATACAAATGGTTAAAGGCAATTCGTTGATAAAAATTACAATTCACTAATGGATATTCCAAAACAAATTAAAGCCATTAGTATTTGAGTACCATGACAGAACTAATGTAGTGCCATATGCAACCAAGTTACATAATCATAACCAAAAGATCAGATATACATCATGAATTAATACCATAATGTGCAAATAGCATCTTGCTTCCTGAGTTTTTTTCCCTTGTGATAACACCATGGATTTGAGAAGCCCCATATTGCGAATGATGAAAACTTTATGAATTGTATTGAATGAGATTATGCAAAAATACATATTATAGGGATATATATAATGAGAGAATCATAGGGAGACAAGAATAGAAGAATCATATGAAGCCTAAAATAGGAGTCATAATCTGACTCAAATACATAGAGTCCTAATAATAAATACTATCATCATATCATAAATGAAAATATGGTATTAGGGTATGCCACTTATGGAAAATTCCATAGAGATGGCATGATCCAAAGAATCAAAGTAAACTTAGTAAAGTTGACAGAGAGAATTGGATCAATGCGATCCGTTTGGAATCTTCCACTAGCAACATCTATCAAACTCATTATGTATTGAAGAATATATGGAGGAAATTAATATTAAAATTGGGTGTTATGAGCATTGCATATGTATGTATGTTCCTTATTTATATACATGGAAACCACTGAATTGCGTGTATGTTTGTTTATTCTTTCTTTATTCATGTAAATGGTCTGAAGAAGAATTAAATGTTACATACAGTGCACTTCATCAAATTTGTCTTTGTTTTTAAATAGAATTGAATCTACTTAGTGATATTTTTTAAAATGTCAATCAAATAATTCATATTAAAAGATAAATATTACGAGTTAAAATGACAAATTATAATATTTCTTATGAATTTTACCAAAAAAAAAATAATAATAATATTTCTTATGAATCTAAATATTTAATTAAATTAATGCATAAGTTCTCAACTCTCAAAGGTATTCATCATTTTCTTCTCCCAAAAGTATTCATTTTCTGAAATGATAATGTATAAACAAATATGATTATTAGTATCATTATTATCTCATAACTCCTTAAATAAACAAAATAAATGTTTTATTTTGAGATGAATCCCAACTAAGATTGAACCAATGACTTCTCAACTTGCAGGGGTTGCAGTCGAGCTCAGTATATTATTTGTTATTATCATTATTATGTCATAAATAAAATTTTGAGCTATGAACCCAACAAATATTGTTGTAATTATCTCATTAATCAAAGAAAATTATATTAAAAGTTTAATAAATATAAAATAGGACCCAACCAGGTTTGAACTAGTGACTTCTTGATCTGCAGTCAAATGCTTTACCACTGAGCTATGGACCCAACAATGGCCATTGTTATTAGTACTATTACTACTATCATCATCATCATCATATCTTTACAAATAAACATAATAAAATACTGATAAGTGCCAAAAATAGCTATCTTTTGTGGGTAATTAGGAGAAGTATTGTGCTAATAATGTAGTTCTTGGAGCCTACAACATGTTAGAAATGCTTATTTTGATCTAAGTTAGGCACAAGAACTAATTGGGTTGCGCTTATGAAAAATAGCCAAAACTTGTAAATTTCAGGGCATTCCAGCGACAGTACGGTAGGGCATAACTGGAACTAGGAGTGTCCAAATGAGGTGATTCAAGTGGCTATGGAACCACAACTTCAAGGGCTACAACATCGATGAAGACAACAAAGACATATTTTTAGTCCACGCACGCGTCCACGCGTGGACAAGCTCGTGGACAAGTCCTGGGTGCGAAATTTAGCAAGGGAATTTGGGGAAAGTTGTGGAGGATGGAGGTTACTATTTAAGAAGACTTCTCAACCATTTGGAGGGAGTTCTTAACACTTTAGATCCAATTCTTAGAAAGAGAAAGTAGATTAGAGCTAGACCTAGGAGTAGAGATTTAGATTCATCTTGAAGGAGATTGAAGATTTGTGTTTTGAAAGCTTTGGATTTGGTAACTTCTTAACATTTACTCTTTAGATTTCATTGTATCTTCTATTCTTGCATTCAATTGAGTTTAGATTTCTATTTTGCTTTCTGAAAGTTGTAATTTTAGTGGTGATGGAAATTAAGAGTATCGTTCTCAAGGAATGGCTTAATGGGAGTTTAAGTAATGAGGGGTTAAGCATAGGTTCATATAGTGTTTGAAAGCTAACCTAAAGAGATTGGATTGTTGCATGTTCAAGAAATCAATAACGAGAGCAAATAAGGAAATTAAAAGATAATAAATGAAATAGAGATTTGAACCAAACATCCTTGCATAAAATCACTTGTGTCTAAAGATTAAGCTATGTAAGTCTAAATGATGAACTTGGGGAAATGGTTTAAGTGCCAACGTCACTCTCGTGATCAATTGGACTATCAACTAATCCTAAGTCCCATTCTCATGGCAACCTGGCTAGAAGAGGCAATTTAACAAACACTTTGTGTGCCTATTTCCTTCAAACTCCCTTTTCTCAAAGGTGAGTAACAAATATGGGAGGTATGGCTATGGTGTAGCCCTATTCTCATAGGTGGAACACCAATTCCAAATATCTCTTGCATAATTTGGCCACAATTATGAAAAGTCAATTCAATTCTACCCAATTCATAACCAAGTTCAACATTAAGACAATACAAAACCTAATTTATGCAATTTAATTCATATTGGGATTCATACATCAAGGAAGTTCAATTCAAATCCTAAATATGTTTAACTATTCATGCTTGAAATGTAAAACTAAAAGCAATTGAAATAATAAACATGGAATTTGAAAGAAACTTTAAGAAATATAAATGCTAAAGTATGAGATAAAGAACTTAACTTGATTATTTAATGGAAGGAAATAATCGTGAAATTGAACTTGAATGTTGTGAATACAAAGGAATTCTTCTTCTAAATTTCCTAATTCATGGTAGATTACAAGTGTGGGAAGTGTTTTCTAAAAACTCCTAGAGAGAAAAACTAAAAGGAGAACTTAGAAATTCAAAAGTATATAGAAAATAACCACCAATATGTATTTATAGTCTAAAATTCGCGCATTTTCGTAGCCTGCAGGATAAGGAGTCACGGTGGGACTCACACCGTGAGTCTCACTGATCATATTCTGATCAGCACACTCACGCTGAGACTCACACCGTGAGTGTCAGCGTGAGTCCTCAGCACTCATGCTGACACTCACGGTGTGAGTCTCAGCGTGAGTTCTTCAAGTTGACCTCCACGCCATTATTTTGCTCCTTCGTTCCTTGGTGTGCCCTCGGGTGTTTTTTTTGTGCATTAAATCTTCGTTTTCTCCAAAGATTAGCCTCTTTTCATGCTTGCTTGCCCATTACTCGATGTTTTCTTCTTGCAAACAAAATACAACAAATTAAGCAGTATTCCACATTCCTTTATATAGCATTTGAATAAAAAGCAAGCATAAACAAGCCCAAATACGAGGCCATTTAATGACTTATCACTTTCATTTCCTTTGCAATGTTTAGCTAGTTAGATTTGGGGCCGGGATTAGATAAATTGCATTTGATTATCTATTTTGAAGGGTGTTTGATGTTTCTCTATATATTAAAATTTCGCTATTATTTGGTTTTTTCTATAATGGTTATTGGACTCTCTCAATATGGAGTTTGGGGTAACGGATTATCTATCGGGTTATTTATGGAAGCCCGGATTATCTATCAGGTTATTTATAGAAGATATTATTGGTATGGTATCTTTTTGGATTATGTCGGATATTCTTCTTTTATTAATTGTGTTCTTATAGGCTGCTTGTGCTAGCAAATATACTTAAGGCCTTTGTGTAATAAAATGTTTAACACTTTATTCCATTTTCTGTCCTAGATTTATAGGTGACAGTCAAGTTTTAGTCCTATTTTATTAAAACATCCACTTTTGGTCCTAATATTATTGTGACATGACCATTTTTTGTCCTTTATCAACAAAACAGTTTAAATATCGTTAAATACAAAAACCTTTCGGACTTCAATTATTGATGTTTTCAAAAAAATAAACATAAAAAATATAGCGGTTCAACACTTTGTATAAAAAAGATTGAAATATCTTTGTATTTAACGATATTTCAACGATTTAGTTGATGGAGGACCAAAAATGGTCATGTCACTATAATACTAGGACCAAAAGTGAATGTTCTAATAAAATAGGACTAAAAGTCGACTGCCACCTATAAATCTAAGATAAAAAAAAAAGGAATTAACTCAAATGTTTAATTATCTATTCTTGCCTAAAGTATATTTGTTTTAGTTTTGTCAAATAATATTGTCAAAGGAGGAGATTTTAAGTGTACAAATGATACACGTTTTATACTTTGCAAAATTATTTGTCAAAACTTAGGTTATTAATTAATAGGTTCTTATAATCTCAAATCTGCCTAGACTTGTTTCGGTGTTACCTCAGGACCTGGGTCAGTACGGGACAAAATTAGTCTCTAAAGTGAACTATTATTATGGAAGCGTATTTTAAATTTGTAGTGAAGAGTTTATGGTGGGAATCTAAAGTCTTGAAATTAGGATTGAGTTGGTTATTAGAATTCGTGTTTAAATAGAGGCTTTCTACATCATTGGAACTTACGAATTGAATAGGAAATTCTTTATATAATTAATCAAATACAGCAAGACTATTTTATATCATATTCACACGAATTACGAAGTATATATATTATTTCTGAAGGCTATCATATATTACTTACAAGACTGAAGCTGTGTGCTCAAATGTTATTCGCAATTGTGATGAGGCTCTTTTAAGGCTTGGTGACTAGCGTGCATGAATACATCCCCGGTTGAAAATTTGAAGAATTATTTATTGTACTCAACGTAGTCCATTGCTGAGAGTGATGTTGGTATTTTTATTATTGTAATTCTGGCCGGGTTTTCTTAGTGGATTGGATTTTCATGAGTAGCTCCGCAGACGTAGGAGTATTGCTTCGAATTTCGTTAACAAACCTCTGTGTCGTACTTTAAGTTTTCTGTTTAGTCTTTTGCATAAGAATTAATTTGTTTAAAACACAATTATGTTTTAATTAATTTGTTTAAAACACAATTATGTTTTTTGAATTAAAGACACGCGATCTTTTTCAGACCTTTAATACCATAATTGTTAAACATTAATGATATGAAGTATTAATTATATTTATTGGCATATGCTTTTTTTTTTTAATAAATTGTTTTAATGTTGTTATTCAATTTCAATTCTATGGTAAATCTACCAAATATTACCAAAATTTCATATGAGAGTCACTATAAATATAGGCATCGGATTAAATTGCATATCGAAACAAGAGCAAATATACATCTGAAGAGAATTGCTACTAAGGAAACATGAATTCAAAGATGGTAAAAATTTACGTTTCTTGCTTATTTGTGGGTTTCATCATGCTTGCTATGCTCTCCCATCTCGGTAAAACTTCTTTTTTATGCTCTCTTATCTAACCTTTTTATATTCGTTTTTAGAAGGAGAAATCAGCATTTTGGTTTATCAATTCTTTTTCAATTGTCAATGTGATCTCTAGTTTTCAATTTCAGTCAATTTGATCTTCGAATTGTTTAAAATTTTGTCAATTAAACTTTTTTAGGGATCAAAATAGTGGTTTTCACATTTTTAAAATGTTGTCAATTTAGTCCCTGAAAGGGTTTAATTGACGAAATTTTAAACAATTCGAGAATCAAGTTGGTTGGAATTGAAAACTATGAACTACATTGACAATTGGAAAATAATTGAGTGACGAAAAATGTTGATTTCTGCTTTTTAGAATTTAATACATTTATACAAAACTAGGAAAATATAATAATTAATAATTATTTTACTTATGGTTATTACAGCCCAAGCTAGATCATTGATATACCAAGGACCTTGTACAGATCCAATGTACAAAAACTGTTATCTATATTGTATCAACAATGGGTTCCCAGAAGGTGGTATATGTTTGCCAAGTGTCCCTGGAGTTCCCCTTCTTTGCTATTGCATAATACCATGATTTTTTATTTTTTTTTTTGTTATTTTGTATCTCTTTAACTAATAATATAATATAAATTTCATTCAATCTATTTGATGTCGGTTGATTTTTAACAATCGCGAAATTTAATTTTTAGATTGTTATAATGTTCATGGCATGTTTCGTAAATGTAAAGATTCCATGGACACAAATAATCTCGGAAAATAAGTTCTTTCGCACAAGGGCGAATACAGAAAAATAGCTGATGAGTGGATATAATTTAAATTATAATAAATACGAGATTATAGACACTTCAATAGCAGTTGTTATATCGTGGACTATGGTGGAACGATACCGTTTTTTTACTCTCGTTACATGTTAGCACAGCTCTGTAAATGAAATTACGGTTTCACATTTATTTTTATATTATCAAATGAAATTTTAGTTATATCCAAATGAAATTGTAGTTGTGTTAAAAGGAAACTATTATTATTATTATTATTATTATTATTATTATCGTCGTCGTCGTGGTGGTCAAGCACTCTCCACATGGACGAATTCTGGGCAAGGAATACGGAATTTGTTGATAAGTGTAATGTGCAATTGGTTACAAATCACAACATTGGCATGCTTTTGTTAAAGATTCCCTGCTAAAATGCTGTCATAAGAGTATTACTCAGTTTATTCTCAAAAAAAAAAAAAAAAAAAAAAAAACTGTGTTACTCAGTTGGGTATACATAAAAATAAAAAATAAAAAATAAAAATAAAAATAAAAAAAGAAGAAGAAGAAGAAAAGAAAAGGAGGGCCGAAGCTATGTTAATATATATGCTACAATTCAAACTGATATCTGTGCGTTTAATAATTAGATAAATGAGTCATTTTTCTTTTTTTAAAAAATAATCCCGATGGAGAAATTAATGAAAAAAAATGAAAAATTCAAGTCGTGTGCAACACATAGTTTCCTTACAATTGATCCGCTACCTCTAGAGGATGCTAGTAGCATTGTAGTGTCAGCCTCCCATGATAAAATAGATTACAATAATATAGTCGAGCAAAACTATATTACTCTCGATGAACTAGAACACAAGGAGACCACTTCGAAATTTTTCGCTAGTGTTTACAGAAAATTCAAGAAAAGATTTTCAAGAGAGAAATGACCCCGCCCCTTTTTTACTTTATTTCCTAGCCATTGATCATCCCAGATTGATAGATCATATAAGTCCACAATTCTCACCTAAAGTGTTGCTCTCATATGATCTTGATTATATATATATATATATATACACATGGTTCAAATGTGAATAGTGTTTCCCATGCGGCCGGTGCAGATTCACCATTATGTATGCAAAAATGCACCACACCTAATGGTGTATTTTCGAACACTTTGTGGTGCATTTATGTGTACCTAATGGTGAGTGACCATTATGTATGCAAAAATGCACCACACCTAATGGTGTATTTTCGAACACTTTGTGGTGCATTTATGTGTACCTAATGGTGAGTGACCGCACGATGTCCGCACCTGAACTTGACCATATATATATATAGTCTTATTAGTATGGGCGGATCAAGAAATTTCTCTAAGTGAGGGTGAAGATGAATTAAAAAATGTTTATGAAAAAATATCAAAATTTGATATAAATCACAAATATATTTTCCTCCCCGTATGAAGGGTATAAAAAAAAAAGTAAAATTTTGATATGAGGGTTAATAAAGGAAAATGTTGGTGGAAGTTTGATCCCAAAACATATAATATCAAATTTTAAAAAAACAACTAACTATAGGCTATCATTATACCTGCAATACTCTCTCACTTTCAAAAGTACATCTCACTTACCTTTTATATTATAAAATATTTTTTATTGAAAATTTTTATATTATAAAATACACTGTTGCAAAAATCCCCGCCTAGGATGCCTAGGCGGGCGCTAGGCGCTCCTATATCGACGCAAATTGCTCCAGCGTCCGCCTAGGAGGCCGCCTAGCGCCTAACTCTGCCGACTGGGCCGAATTTGACCGAGTTAACTCGCCCAATTCAGCAGAGTTAGCCGAGTTAACTCGAGCGAGTCAGCCTTATTAATTTTATATATATATATGACATACACCCACACACATGACTTAGCTTATTTGTTTGTTTTTATATGTGGCCGCTTAAGTACCGCCTAGGTGCCGCCTAGACCGGTTAGGCGATAGGCGCTAGTGTACCGCCCGCCTAGCGCCTAGCGCCTACTGCAACCATAATAAAATATAATAATACAATAACAAATAAAAAAAAAAAGGAAATAAAAGTCAATTGCAAACTTGCTATTATAGCAAGCTTGCAAGCCACATAAGTTAAGAACATAAAACGAAAAAAAAAAAATCCACATTAGCTTTCACATCATCTTGAAAGGGTTCACTTGCTGGGATAAGGATAGCCTAAGCTGTCTAAACATTTAATTATTTGTATATAGATTTTATTTATATATATAAATTACTGCTATATATGTATATATATATATGCATACATGTAAATAAGGGGCAGGGGTGGGAGGGGTGAGGTGGGGTAACTGCCCCATTTAGCGGTGGGAATAGGCCAGGCCCCTTCATAGGGGCCTACGGCCTGGCCTACTTAGGGCCTAGTATGGCCTAGCCTATTTAGTAAAAATGTCAGGCTTAGGCCTAAGTAAAAGTCTATTTAGTTAAAAAGGCCTAGGCCTATATTTAAAAGTCCGGCCTACAAGCCCGCAGGCCTAGCCTATTTATATATATATATTATAATATTTATATTTAATATTTAATTATTATATATTACATTTTATATCTAATCTATTTTTATATTTATAATTTAACCCCAATATATATATATATATATATATATATATATATATATATATATATATATATATATAT